>NW_006239036.1:1246501-1285814 GCF_000226075.1 Solanum tuberosum
TTAGGGATATTATAGTAATTTAACATTCAAGTTAGGAGTTCATGCTTTTAAGGTAAAATATATATATATATTTGTAGTACAATACAAAATGTACAAAATAGGCCCAAAAGTAACAAAATGAGATATCAATCCCCGGGACCTAGTGTCACCTATACAGGAGCTAGTACGAACAACATGTCATACATAGAGAGAACTGACTAATCGAAAATACAACATGCGAGTCAGTGCAAAAGAAGGGCAAAAACAAGTCTCTCAACGCCAAGAGCTCACCACAATCCATGTTAGTGACAGCCACGGGAGATCCAAACTCTCACTAAGGGTGATTCAAATTGGGAGTTCCATTAGAAAAAGATGTAGAATGGCAGTATGAGTAACAAAACACGTGGTACCGATATATAAATAAAAAGAACAAAGCTACTAGCAAGACAAAGGCAAAAAAGTCATAACAAGGGTATACTAGAGCACATGTAGATAATATCAATGATCAACTATAAGCCACACACAAATCAGTCAAACAACACATTCAAAGGCAAACTCATGCTTTGATACAATGTCAAACTCCATGTAAGGACAGATCAAAATCTCGGAGGAAACATCGAGTAACATGGAATGGTACCTCAAGCTTAACCATAAGCCAACAACCCAGATAAATGTATCCATGGGCATCCCGGTATGGCACATCGATCTTGCTCATACCTGGGATATGTGTTTATATGGGCTTCCCGGGATGATACTTTGAGCTCATTAATACCGTAAATGAAAAAGTTAAATTGTAGCCCATCCAAGCTATTGGGCCGCGTAGAATGATAACTCGAGCTAATCAAAGTAAAAGCAGCCGAAAGGTGCGATAAATAAAGTAAAGGTCCTTTTTACAGTTTTTTTTATTCAAAACAGGTCTCAGGGACTTCCAAATCATTTAGGTTAACTTTATTTTGACAAGCCAAGTCATTTTCCCTCAAATCACATTCAAATAGCAAGTCCTAGAAGCATAATCACAAACAACTCATAGCATACACATAAAAGCAAGAAGAATACCCATCGCACCACAAGATTACTAACAAGGAACTCCTACCAATCCAATCTCATGACCTCAGGCCCAAAAGTTGAATAAACAACCAAAGTCAAAACTCAAGGACCCACACAAATAAAACAAAGCAACCAAACCTAGTTAAGAACACACACTCCTAAATTCACGCCACCTAGAAGCAAACTATAAGGATACTACTCATGCAAGGACCACCTGAGCCAAGTCGCCTTTGAATTAACTTAAACTAAACCTCCGAACCTATGGCCATAACAATCCAAGGATCACTAAATCTCAACATAACCTAAGGGTTCCAACCTATATCATGAGATATTACCTAAATATATTCAATATAACTAATCTGAGTCTAAGAAGGAAGCCATAACCTACCTCAAGGATGAAGACCACACACGAATTACAACTCTTGTGATTTTCCCTTCAGGAGAGCCTCAGATTGTTGCCAAGATATAAAGAACAAAAATATGAAGTCAATACAGGTCTAACAATACCGATATAACTATCTCAAAAATTGTACCAGAAATTGGGCCTAAAACAGCCCAAATAATTATGCAACCAAAATACAAAAATAAATGTGTCACACTCTCCTCATTGGAATAAGGATCACATTCCCAAAAGGTAGGCGCAAACAGGACTCAATTCACACCTCTAATGGCCAAATTAGCATATTTTCAAGTTTAGAAATTAGGGGATACAAGGTCAGAAACAAATTTCAATTACAAAATTAATGACATAAAAGCATAGAGGAGGAACTGATAACGGGAACTAACTTTAAAGGGTTGAAAATTGTCACAAAATGTTCTAAGTAACCCAAGGCAGAGCTCTAAAGATGCTGGGTTCTTTTGGAGAAATAAAGTAAGAGAATGGGTTTTTAATCCTAGGGATCTTCGTAAAAGTAAAAAAAATGTTCGTTTATGTGGCCAAAAGGTTTCTTAAGAGGCGCCCGCCTAAGAGACTTCCTTCTCTTAAGCGACAACTTGGTCATTTCAGCGCCCTTCGCAAAAGCCAAGAGTGGGTCTCTTAAAGGACCCCCACCCCTCTGATGCCCTTCGCTTAAGCGTAATCTTGGTCACTAACGCGGACTTCGCTTGAGTGATGAAGAATTCCCTTAATTCGTGACACCAGATCCTAGACCTCTGTATATCACGACATTGATAGAAATTCATAGTTAGGTTAGCCAGCCCCATAACCCAGACAAGTGGGACGCGGAGCACTTTCCCTATCATGCAATTCTTCCAGACTATTCTATTTCATTCATTCTCCATTCTGTCTACTCTGAGAACCCATAATCTGACCATTCTTTCACATATGATCTTTTTCATGAATTTGACATCAGTGATATACGACCATCCTTTCTTCTTTCCATTCTAAAAAGGAATAGTTGGCTGATAAGTGCCCATAAGAAAAAAATTTAAAAAGAGGCAAAGTGTCCAAAACCTCAAACAAGTCCTCAGAATTTATTCACAGTCAAAACAACACAAACAAAAATTACTAACTGTCACAACCCGAGGTTACACCCTAGAAGTAGCATGTCGTACTCGACCCCGAAGTAGTCTCATACAAGCCCTTAGCATAATCATAACATAAAGACATAGAATTATGCGGAAAATTTAAAACTTTTCTTTACAATCAAAGCCTTTTATAAAAAGAGAGAGAATCTATAATACTATGTCTCAAACCATCTATAACACTTGGAATATAACTCTTGAATACAATCTTAGGGACACGACCCTTACAATAAAAGTCTAAACCATAAAGGAAAGACATAAAGGACGTATGGTCAAGCCCTCGAATACAATGAGGACTCACCAATCTTTTTCTTCTTGATCTACTAGAGTCCTAGCCACGAGGATGGAATCCAATATCTCCAAAGCCTACACTTATAGAAAATGTAAAAAGATGGGGGGTTAGCACAAAAAGTACTCAGTATGGAAGCCATGCATAAAAATCCTGAAAACATGCATAAAAGGGACATTTCATTTGAAAGCATGTTATATGCCATTTTGAACATCATCTTGAAATAGTTGGAGAATGCAACTTATAAAGCAACTCTCATACAATTCATCCTAGCATAAGAAATATCATCATAATCAAAAGCATAGTCTCCAGCACCACAGGATACATATTCCAATCTTCACAAGACATAGTTCATACACATAGTCAAATACCAAGATCATCTCACCATAGAAGAACTATCACATAAGCAATCATAAGCCATACTTGTGCAATGCATAGATAGTATCCCATAATCCTATCTACACTAAGTATCACTTTTAGACAACCAACATGTTACATATCATACTTTACCTTACTCATATTCAACATACATAAGTAAGGAGTTATTCATGTTAATAACTTGTAACAAGTGAATTCAACCTTTAACATTCATACATACCTTTCATACATAAATCATAAGTCTTTCTAACATAAGAGAACCTCACCATGACCCCTTTATAAGTCTACTTGTGAGATGTATAAGTGAAGTCCCATACCCCCACTCACACTAAGTAAGGCTCATTAAGAAGTCATAAGTACAGTTCATGTTCACAATTCATATAAAGAATACATTCAACTTATAATCATCATATCATAAAAAAGAGACATACCATGCCTACTCTCAAAGCTTACTTGTGCAATGCATGAATGAAGTCCATACCCCCATTCATACTAAGTAGAACCTCTTGAGGGACCATAGAATATGCTCATGTTCTTATCATAATTCATATTTTTATCATTTAGAGAAATATAGCGTTAACCGACATAGATGATGTGAGCTTAATGGAATCCGGTGTTCTACCCCCACACCGAAAAGAGGTGTCCTACTTGCCTAAGATAGAACGTACATAATAGCTTTTAGGTGGATCCACTAGCTAAAGACCTATGTGGGCACATAGTTATGGGATAAGGAGATTGCTACTAGAAACCCGAACTACTAGCGTTAACGATTTACATCTAATGCGATAACATACATTGGGAAGCCGGACCTGCTAAACGTAAAAGCCGCCATCTCATTTTCATATCCACTCAGTGCTAAGCATAATTCCTTTTTTAAAAGTCATATTAAGTCTTTACTTAAGTTCATGTTCATAAGAGAATGCACTAGGCACTCAAGCCAACATAACATCATAATAGCTCATAGATTCGTTAGGTGAGAATGTCCTTTCAACCTTAGAATCATCAATATGTAAGCAAGCCTTACACATCATATTCATAGTGTGTTCACGAGAATAACCTTTCAATCAACACAACAACCTAATCTTAGTCCTAGACAATTCATACATACACATGTGTAAGGGTAAAAGGGAGAATGACCTTTCAACAATTACCACCTCTACACGGTAGTCATAGGATCTGCACTTTATAAGGGAATCATAAGCAACACCTCGGTCACATAATAATCATATACATGCATGTGTGTGTGTGAGATTGTCCTTCCAATGATACAACAACAACAATACCATAATAAACACTTTATACTCAAAGTATTCATAAACTTGCATATAATATCATAATCATGCTTACACTTCATATCATGCATTCAAGGGTCATATTAAGTCAATACATCTAGCATTCAATACAAGAAATATAGATACAACCATGACTCAAGTAATCCATTCATGTCATACACTCATGTGATTATATTATAGGTCATGTGGGTGAAGTCTATTCACAATAGGGCCATATACAACTTAACATACATAATTGCTTCCTTCTTAAAGCCTTAAGATTCTTAACTTATTCATATTATCTTTTACCCTTAAGGCCTTAGGAGTCATCTTCATACTACACAACCATGCTCCCGCATATTAGCCCTAACCGATTAGTTCATGTCTAGAAGCTTTAATCATAATCAATTCATGTCTAGGTGATCTAATCTAAGGCATTGCATAAAGAAGTTCATCCTTCTTGGAGGATCACATTTAAACCCTCAATTTTCCTCTTTCATGACACAACACTATACTAGATCAAATTCATCATAAACCCTTAGGTTAATCAAGGATACATGTATAATCATACTTAGATCATGAAATTACATAATAATTAACTCACAACCAATCAATTGGACCAACTTGCAAAACCATCACATAATGCAAAGAAGAATTATAGCTAGGATTGGGGGTCTCATGGATTCTTGAAGGAGTTAAGTTAAAATCATATAAAATCAATTATACATTCATAAATAAGAATAATTCAACCTTGGAAATCAACTTTAAAAGGAATCCATGGAGTTGAGTTGAAACCCTAGATAATTGAGTTTTCTAAAATTGAGATAAAAGCTTTTGAAAGGGCTCCTTGGGTGATAGAGTCCGAAGGATGAAAACTCCCATACCTTAGGTGTATAATCCTACCAAATTCGTATTGAAAATCTCCTTCCTTCAAGCATTCCTGGATCACTTACTTTGTTCTTCAATAGAGGTTCTAGAGAGAAGATTCTTTGATTTGGGGTCTTGGGTTATAATAAATTTGTAGGGTATTTAAGGACTTAAAATATTTTATATATATGTATCATTACCATATTAAACAACCCCTACTTAAAACAAACTAAACACGAATTAACTAAAATACTCACTTGTTGGCCGAACCTAAGGCAGTCTACAGGTGCAAACCACAAACCCCCACCCACGGACCGTGGGTGGGTCCATGAGCCGTCCTGGCATCTCGTGATTTGGTTTTGTAGCATCCCTATTGGGACCTTGACCAACGGAGGCCATCCACGGGGCATGGATGGACATACGGGGCATAGGTCCCATCCGTGAGTCACAATGAATTTGACAGCTTTTTGGTTTCTAGGCAGCCTTGGGGGTTAGACTTTAGGGTCCCCCTCAAGGACCCTTGGTTGGTCTTTGGAGAGTCGTACCTTGACGTTTAACCCCTAGACTCCTCAACCTAAACTCGAGAAGTCGTTTTACAACCTAAAACCAAACATCAAACACCAAAGCTCACACGTAAGGCTCTAGTCTCACCTAGTAGTTTCCGTTAGACTCTAGCTTGGTCTTACTAGTTTTCTGAGTTGTTACATTAACCCCCCACTTGGGAACATTCGTCCTCGAATAACACTTTGAACACTTTTAGGGAATTTTAGACACAAGACTAGCAGCCCATCATGCATGAAACATCAAAATGGACATAAACAAGGAGGAAACATCACTCCATCTCAAAATACTCAATGCAACACAAGCAAGTATGAATTATATCTATTAACTCATTTATGCATGAGATTTGTCATGACTAATCATGTTTAAGGAGGAACTTCCATCTCCTAGTCACACCATGCTCAACATACTCTTCTGGGCCTCTTAAGCAATTACTTCTCAAAAGCATTTTACTCAAGGAGGAATTTCTCAACTCCTAACTAAAACATGCTTATGTCTTCTTCTCATGAAGTAAACTAGGCAACCCTTACTCCAAGAACTACAACATGAGGAAAACAATTCACTTGAACTCATTTTTGTTAAAACACGGGTTTTCATGAACATGCATCATATAAGGAAGTCATGGCAACACATCACCCTATAACAACAATGTTAGCTGGGCACACCATCCCACCCTTTAGGAGTGAGCCTATACCAAAACTTCTAAACATCACCAATCACATAATCATAGGAGGAACTAGCCTCCCCAACAAAAGCAACTCATCACATCATTATGGAGCCAATATGACATTTCATCAAAAGCATAACCAAGCATGATCACCGAATCATCTCATGAAGTCGAATGTGCCATTTCCATACTAAAATGCACAATAACATGAGGAACATATAAATCATGGAAACTCATTTTACAAAATAAAAATCTCTAAAAAACATGCATAACCTAAGGAGATCATGGAGAGTTCTACAACACTCATGATTCCTAGGCATAAAACAAGCCCAAGAAGCAACTTTTGGTCTCAAGCTTGAATAGGAATAGAAGAAAAGGATGAGGATATCGGGACTCTTGATCAAACTTTCTATCCAAGCACATGATCTCCCCCTTGGGAGTAAGCCCCATTTTTACTAAAACCTGAAATACTACTCCTTTCTAACAACTCAAGCATTACCAAGGATCATTATAACCTTACCGGGCTCTAAAACCAATAGAGGTCTAATAACCATGCATCCAAATCCTACCAAGATTAACATAAGTAACTCTATGAGACAAAAAAATCATAGGACACATAACATCCAAGACTCCACAATCATGAAATGAGTCAAGGAGAACTTATAATCTCATGCTATAGGAGGAATAGAAGGGAACATAAGGATATTGGGACATCTCATTGGCCCTTGGCCTCCCAAATAAGCACTTTCAACTAAAACCCTTACTAAAATACCACCCTCAACATTCTCTAGGCATCACTTAAACACCACTATTCATCAAATCTTCCATCACATCCTCAAGCTTATTATGGCTAGGTGGGATTCCACCAACATACACACATCACCATAATCAAACCCATGCATACTAAGGAAAACATAAAGCTTATCATATCCAATTCATCAAGTCACAAAAGACAACCATTACCAGAATAGAAGTAAGCATAGAACACATATCGGGAGCAACATTAGGAAGGCACTCTTGTTCACCTCTAGCTCGGAAGGCATTGGACCTAATTTTCTTTTTCTCCCTTTCCTTAGCCCTAAGCACCGGACAATTTCTTATTAGATGGTCACCACCACCACAACCATAGAAACCTTCCATACCGGCTAGACACTGGCCATTAGGTTTCTTTCCAAACCTAGCACAAGTAGGACTAATCACAGAAGATCCAGTACAACTTGATGATTCAACAAATTGGACTCATTTAGGGCTATATTTTAATACAAATTGTGACCTCAAATGCTTATTTTATCTCTATATCTAATGAAAACCCTTAAGTTTCAGGTATTTGAAGTTTGAAAGAAACAATGGACACTACGTCGCAAAAAGGAATGAAAAGGCAGAAAAGAATGAAGAAATGAAGACCTGAGGATCGCCGAGTCCACTTTGCGAGTTGCCGAAGGGTCGTACTTTACCTTTTGTTCCAGTGTGCTGAGCCCTGAAGGAATAGATCCATTCGGCGGAAAAAGGGAGCAATCGGCGCATCGCCGAGAAGTTCCACGAAGCAGTACCATGTCGCCCAATGACCCAGAGCACGACGATGTTGAACGCTGGTGCAAGACGGCGATGAACTACACCAAAATGTGTGAATCGCAGAGTTGATCGGCGATTCCGACTAATGACGCCTAGTGATCCACTGCAACACAAATCTGTAAAAACTATAAATACTAGTTAGAGTTGTAGTTTTAACTGTCGAATAATTATTGTAATTTTCATATAGAATAGTACTCTTTGTTATTTTTTCTCTAAGTTTGAGAGGGTTTTGAAGACTTGAAGATCCAAAGCATTTCATCTTTAAAATTTGGATTTGGGTCTCTTGGATTCTTCAATTTTGGTATGTATCAAGACTTAAATCTTCATACCCAGTTGAATACAAGCTCAATTTAGTATAAATTTCTATCTCTTATACATGTGTGGCTAAAAACCCCAATTTTTGGGGTGTAATTTTGCGAATATGGGTTAAGATAATTGTTGGGTCTTGCTATCTGATAGTTTAATCGTAGTTTAATTGTGATTTCGTTTGGTAGTTGTGGATGAGTTTAATGAATTTTTAGTTGCAAATACAAGTTTATTTATGTGTTTTTGGCTTGCTCGAGAGAGAGGTCGTAAAACTAAAACAACTAAATTGATGGCCAGTGGGAGTGGGTCGACATGAGGTTCAGCACGAGAAAGTGAATCCTAGTCTCATTCCCACACACTCAGCTCGAGAGAGTGAGTGGATTAAGGTGTAGGCTGGTCTTCATGCGGCAAGTGGGTGTCTAAGAGGAACACATTTGACACGGGGTAAGTTGCTCGAGAGAGAGATTATCCCCCTTAAAGTTTAGCCTAGTCACAATTATTTTATAAATCCTCTATCAAAAGCATATACCCAATAATCTAGCTTAACCCATATTCCCGTCACATCCCAAGGATCCCATCTCATTACTTAGAAATCCTTGTTTATTTTGTTGTTTTTACTTACTTGTGACAAAAACCCCCATTGTTAATTGACAATCTTGTGACCCCTTTAATTTACAATGATTTTAATTGTTAATGTCTTTAGCTACGACTAGTTAGAACTAAATTTTATTTTTCTATTAATTCTCAAAACCACTCCCTTGGGAAGATCCAAACCCTTGGTTGGGTTACTAAACTATTGTACGATCATAGACACTTGCATCGGAAGTTGTGTCTTGCTTACGCAAACATCAAAATGGCGCTGCTACTGGGGAGTGGTGTTATTTGAGAATTCTTAGTTTAGTAAAAAAAATTGTTCTTGATAGTTGTAGTTCTATTCACTTGACTTTCAGTTTTGCTTTGAGTGTTTGTGTGTCACAACAGGATAAGTGCAGACGGGGAAAATAGCTGCCAAGTAGGCCATCCAGTAGATGGTGTTTTTCATCGAGACAAAATCGATGATGTTAATAGTGTTTTTAACCCCTGGCCACATGGGTGAGATGGGTGCAATTCGCATGCCACAAGCCGACAGAAATGCAATGTTTGAAGTTACTAGTGCGACACTCCAGCTCATACATTCAAGAGGTTTATATGGAGGGTTAGAGCATGAAGATTCGCACGAACATATACGGAGCGTTGTACAAGTGTGCAACCCTTTATCATTCAAGAATCTATCGCAAGAGTCAATTCGGCTGCAATTATTCCCATTGTCTGTGAAAGGAGACACAAGCAAGTGGTTAACCGAGTTACAAAAAAATTCCATCACATCATGGGAGAAGCTGGTCATAGCATTTAACACAACATTTGTTCCTCCATAAAAAATGATGAAGCTTAGAGATGAAATCCAAGGGTTCAAGCAAAGGGAAGGAGAACCACTCCATGAAGCATGGGTGAGATTCAAGAAGCTCTTACTTAAGTGTACAACTCATGGGCGACAAACCGATTTACTACTCCAATATTTCTACCGGAGCCTTGATTCGATTAATAAAGGAGTGGCTGATCAGTTGGTACGAGGAGGAATAATGTTACAAACATTTGAGGTGGCTTCATTTCTTCTAGACAACATGACTAGAATAAATCAAGCACGGTATACAAAAGATGATCACGTTTCGCCATTTCACTTTCGACTAACACAAGAGCAATTAGACAAATAGAAAGAGAGGGATGAAAACATCAAGAAGATGTTCACTAAGATGGAAGTTCTACAGGGGCATATGAAGGGAACATGTGGCATGCTCAGAGTTGAGGAAGGTTCATCCCAAGCTATTCAAAGCCTGGGGAGAATCGAGGTTGGAACTCCAGAAGATGTGAGGAGGGTTTCTACCCACGCTATTGGCAGCGGGGTGGAAATCAAGGTTGGAACAATTATAAAGAAGTTGAACAAAGGAAGTGTCATCAAGATTTTCCTGAGAAGAGTGATTATTGGAGAAAAGAGGAGGAATATGAAGAGAATCGCGCTTACTCAAGTGAGAGCCCAAAATCAAGGGGGAGTGCAAGTAGTCCCCGAATGAATGAGTTGCTTTCATACATCCTTGACAATGTTGAAGGCTCGGACGATTTATTGAAAGGAATGAAAGATGATTTCTCATCCTTGAGAAATAAAGTAAACGCACACGCAGATGCAATCAAAACCCTTGAAGGTCAATGGAGTTTACTTACAGTACAATTGAAACAAAAGATGGAGACGGATGGGGAAGAAAGAGGGCTGGCCGTTGTCACTCGAAGCGGAAAAGAAGTGAAAGGTGATATGATGAGAAATGAGGAAGTGTACTTACCAACTGCAAGCAAAGATTTGGAGGCCGAGGAAATAACCATCCCACAAGACATCATAAGGGAGCCACAAATTGATGTGGAGAATTCAAGCCATGCCTAAACATCAAGCAACCTTTACCCAAGATACCTCTTCCATTTCCTCAACGCCTCAGGAAGAAGAATGAGGATGAAAGGTTCAAGAAGTTTCTATCGGTATTAAAGACCTTATCGATTAATCTCCCTCTAGTTGAAGCATTGTGGAAATGACGGGTTACGCCAAATTCATGAAGGAGTTAGTCACAAAAAAAGGAGCTTACATTTTGAGACAATTGAAGTCTCCCACAGTTGTAGTGCGATAATGTCGAAGGATTTAATCAAAAAGAAAGATGATCCTGGGTCATTCAACATACCGTGCACCATAGGCTTGTTCAAGTTCGCAAAAACCTTATGCGATTTGGGAGCAAGTATAAATCTAATGTCGTATGTTATTTATAAAGAACTCGGGTTGGGTGAACCGCAGGCTACAACTATGAGACTCCTGATGGCTGACAGATCGATCAAACATCCAGTGGGGATACTTTACAACATTCTGGTTAAGGTTGACAGATTCATTTTTCTAGCCGATTTTGTCTTACTCGACAGTGACATAGAAGCCAAAATTCCCATAATCTTGGGAAGACCATTAATGGCAACTGGGAGAGCACTGGTGGATGTCGAGAGTGGGGAATTGAAATTTTGGGTCAATGATGACGAAGTCACCTTTGACGTGTGCAAATAAATGAAACACCCGAGTGACATTCATGTAATCTCACTTGACGATGTGATTCACGAGGCTGTGGCTAATGTGTAGCAAAGAACCCCTTGAAGTCGTGTGGGCTAACAAAGAAGAGTTCGAGGTTCAGAGCCAAGATGAACTGGTAGCCGCATTTTCAAGTAAAGGGGAATTCACAAAGACTCAGATTAAATTGAACATCCACTTAAAAAATTGAGAAAGCCCTCTCGCCAAATCGTCAACTGAAGAAGCACCAAGTCTCGATCTTAAGGTATTACCTTCGCACCTCTAGTACTCTTTCTTTGGAGCAAATAACTCCTTGCCGGTGATTATTGTGGCTGACTCAACTGATTGGCAAGTGAAATGGCTCCTTGAAGTTCTGAAAAGGTATATAAAAGCCATCAGTTGGACGATCGCTGATATACTGGGGATTCCTCCAAGCCTTTGCACACATAAAATTCAGCTTGATAGTGATTGTAAACAGAGTGTTAAACATTAGAGAAGATTAAACCCACCAATGCAAGAAGTGGTCAAAAAGGAGATAATAAAGTGGTTGGACGCAGGAGTGATCTACCCGATTGTAGACAGCAAATGGGTCAGTCCAGTGCAATTTGTACCGAAAAAAAGAGGAGTGGCGGTTGTTACTAACGAAAAAGTAGAGCTTGTATCATTACGACCGGTGACAGGATGGAGAGTTCGCATGGACTATCGGAAGCTAAGTGCATGGACTGAAAAGGATCATTTTCCCATGCCATTTATGGACCAAATGCTTAACCGACTATCCGAGAGGGGATGGTATTGCTTTTTAATGGGTACTCGGGCTATAACCAAATCTCCATTGCTCTGGAGGATCAAGAGAAAACAACCTTTACATGTCCATATGGTACTTTCGCCTTTAAAAAAATGCCATTTGGATTATGTAATGCCCCGGCCACGTTTCAACAATGCGTGCTATCCATCTTTGCTGATATGGTGGAAGACTCAATGGAAGTATTTATGGATGATTTCTTAGTTCTGGGGGACTCATTTGCAGAATGCGTAGAGCACTTAGGAAAAGTTCTTCAAAGGTGTGTCAAGACCAATTTAGTCTTAAATTGGGATAAGTGTCACTTCATGGTCAAGGAAGGAATTGTGCTTGGTCACAAAGTATCACAAAAGGGGTTGGAGGTCGACAAAGCAAAACTCGAAGTAATCGAGAAATTACCGCATCCAATTTCAATAAAGGGGGTTCAATGATTTTTGGGACATGTTGGATTTTATAGGAGGTTCATCAAAGACTTCTCAAAGATTCCACTTCCTCTATGCAAACTTTTGGAAAAAGAGGTAACCTTCAACTTTGATGATGCGTGTATGGTAGCTTTCAATGCATGAAAGACAAACTAATTTCCACCCCAGTCATCATTAGTCCTGACTGGTCAGAGCCATTTGAAGTAATGTGTGATGCAAGCGGCATAACATTGGGCGTACTGTTGGGTCAGAAATGAAATAAACTTTTTCATCCCATTTACTATGCAAGCAAAACTTTAAACAGTACTCAACGTAACTAAACAGTTACCAAGCAAGAATTACTTGCAGTGGTCTATGCGTTTGAGAAGTTTCGTGCATACTTGCTAGGTACTAAGGTGATTATTCACACTGATCACGCCGCTTTGTGTTATCTAATGGCGAAGAAAGACTCCAAGCCTAGGTTGATCAGGTGGGTGCTTTTACTGCAAGAATTCAATTTTGAGGTTAAGGACAAAAGGGGTTGTGAAAATCAAGTGGTTGATCACTTATCGAGATTGGGAGGCAGGGATAAAGACGAGCCGGAGATCGACATAGAGGATGCTTTTCCCGATGAGCAGGTATTCACAGTAAACCGCACACAGTCCCCTTGGTATGCTGATTTTGCAAACTATTTGGTGTGCGGATTAATACCAAATGAACTGAACTTTTACCAACAAAGGAAGTTCTTATTCGATGTTAAGAAATATTTGTGGGACGAGCCATATTTTTTTAGAGAGTGTGCTGACCACATCATCAGAAGATGTGTCCCAGAAGAGGAATCTAGGGAGATCATGCATGCTTGTCATGCTTCGCCGGTTAGAGGGCATCATGGTGGTGTCCGGACAGCAACTATGGTGCTACAAAGCGGGTATTACTGGCCGTCTCTATACAACTATGCGCATGAGTTTGTTAAGAGGTGTCCACAATGCCAAAAGCAAGGTGGTGTGTCCAAAAGGCACAAGTTGCCTCTAACACCCATTCTAGAAGTGGAGTTGTTTGATGTTTGGGGAATTGATTTTATGGTCCCATTTGTGAGCTCATTTGGCAAAAAATACATCTTGGTGGCAGTGGATTATGTGTCTAAATGGGAAGAAGTTGTTGCTCTTTCAAATAACGAGGGAAGAAGTGTTGTTCAATTCTTGAAGCGCTACATTTTTGCAAGATTTGGGACTCCGCGAGCTATTATTAGTGATAGGGATCACATTTTTGTAATAAATGGTTCTCAACTGCATTGAGTAACTATGGGGTTAAGCACAAAGTGGCAACACCGTACCATCCCCAAAAAAGTGGCCAAGTCGAAGTGTAAAACCGGAAGATCAAAGGAATTTTGGCTAAGACAATGAATGTAAATTGAACCGATTGGTCTCAAAGTTGGATGACGCACTATAAGCATATCGCACCGCTTATAAAATTCCAATCAGTATGTCGTCGTATCAATTAGTTTTTGGAAAGTCTTGCCGCTTACCAGTGGAGCTAGAGTATAAAGCAATGTGGGAATTGAAAGCTCTGAATTTGGACTGGGGAAAAACTTCAAAAGAAAGAATAGAGCAATTAATCGAGTTGGACGAATTTAGGGTTAAAGCTTACGAAAGTTCAGCTCTTTACAAGGAAAAGATGAAGAAATGGCACGATGCTAAAATACTCAAGAGAGAGTTTAAGGTGGGAGATTGGTTGTTTCTATACAATTTACGACTGAAGTTGTTTCTTGGAATCTCAAATGGAAATGGTCAGGACCATTTAGAGTGACGCGCATGTTCCCAAACAGCGCTATAGAAGTTGAAGGGCAAGAAGGACATGCATTTAAGTTGAACGGGCAGCATTTGAAATTATACTTTGGTGAATGTCAGGAGATCTCTTTGATGGAAGTGGTGTACCTAGAAAATGCTTGAACGTCGAGCCACGACGTTAAATAAGGCGCTTCTTGGGAGGCAACCCAAGTTTTACTGTTTTAAATAAAGGTGTGTTGATTTTGCAAGTGACAGTGTGGAGACTGATCAACAAATGCAGAATGGTGAGCTACAGGTCCATTCCGCGAATCGCCAAAGGGTTCGGCGACCGCAAAACAGACCGCAGTTAGATTCAAGACAAATTTACATTGGAGTCTGTAAAACTCGGTGAATGCAAGGAATTATTGGTGAATAGCTAATGATGTTGGCGATCCCGACGGACATCAGAGTTTGGATTCTCACATTAACTGGGGGATTCTGTAAAACTCACCGAGAAAGGTGATTGATCGGTACAACGCCGAATAGTTCGGTGATCGGGACTAATGTCGCCAAATAGGCGAAAACTGGACGGTTTTTCAAGCCAAAGGTTTAAAAAGTTTCAAATTCATTCCCTTTCCCTCAGTTTTTCATCTTCCCAAACTCACACCTGCACTCTAGTGTTACATTTCTTGCATTTTTGGAGTATTTTTAGTATCAAATTGTGCTACGAGTTGAATTACATTGCTTCCTAGCATCTCAACATCCATTTGATCGGCATAAAAGGTTGGTACTTCAAACCCCGCGATCATTTTGTCTAAATTGTACTCATTTGCAATCTGTTAATCTTGTTGAATTCTGTTGGGCCTCTATGATTGGATCGGATTGCTTAATTGTCGATTCCTAATCGATAACAGTTGTTTGAATGGTGAAATCCCGCTTTCTAGTGTGTTAAGTAAAATAAATTGGCAATAGGGAGTGATCTTATTTTACGGGTCTTAGTCAGATTTGTGTTGTAGGAACTTGAATTGCATTTTCGGCGGTTGCAGGGATATTTTCTAGAAGTTTGGTTGATAATAGGCGCGACGAGTCATTTTGGCGAGCTGAGACGAGCTCGCCGAACCACTTAGCGGTTCACCTAGTTTCCCTACCTCGCCTTTGGTATCGTGCTTTATATGTTGAGGTTTCAGTTTCTTTTGGCGAGAAGCATAAGGTCGGCAAAAGCACCTGGCGACTCTCTGAAAGTCTTCTTATTCGCCTTTCGTCTGCACCCCTGACCCACTTTTACACTGTAACTTTCGGCGGGGATCCCTTTGTTCACCCATAGTATTCGGCGATTCGCCAAATGGACTGCTGAGTTTGCCTGCTTTTCTAACTTTATATCAAGGCTTTACAGATGTGGCCAGACCAAAAGTTGCAGGAAGGAATATGCCACCCCGACATATAGGGTCACAAAACTCCAGAAGAGATGCTGGGACGACAGATCACCCCAAAGCAAGGAGCGAGAACAAGAAAGCCAGTTCCAGTAGAAGGATTCCCATTGACCTTAATGTGCCTGTGTGGGCTCGAGGTTTCATTAACGTGGTACATCCCTTTGGAGTAGCTCACGATTTGGATAATATTGCTAAGGCTAATATCGCAGCAACTGAGGCAAACGCAGATAATGAAAACCAGAGTCATAATGACAACACTCTAGGCACTGATGCCCAGACAGATGGAGCAACTGTGTAGACAGGATCCCCTCATTACCTACCTCTCTGTCTTTCTTTATTTTAATTCTGGATATTATGTTATTTGCATTTGAGGACAATTGCTTTTTAATTGTGCTGGGGTGAGGCTCACCTTTTGTGTGCTATTTGTGACTTGTGCTTTTATGTATATATTTGGGCTGTTTTGTTTAAATTGTGTTATTACACTGCTTTCTGTGGATGTTTTAGCTTGTGGCTCCTTTTATTTTAAATTGCAAAATAATTTTGACCCTTCCAAAAAATTTTGAATTTTTTTGCACATTTTTTCCACCCTTTATATGCTCGTGTGTTGAATGTGAATGTTCCTTAGTAAATTTGAGTCTAGATTTCGATCAATAGCGATGACTTGAATAGTGCTTATAATCAAACGAACATTAATGTACGTCTACGATGAGGCCAAATGAAGTTGCATAGACAATATGTGAACTCTATGCATCTCTTTGTTATTGGCCATTTATCAAATCGGTTCTTTTGTGATGACCGTTGCACACTAGCAAAAGTTTGGAGTCTTGTTTGACTTAAGTGTCTATGCCTTGTGTGATAAGCTTACCTAGAACCATGCATGAGAACACCTAGAATTTGCCCTGTTGGTCCGGTTGACTAAGTAAGACTTTCTCTTGATATGATCTTTGGCAACTTCGAATAGTGTGAACCAATTTAACATATACTTTTTTTGTGAACTACCTTCTGAGCGTGTGATTCTCTCTTGAACACCCTTTGAGCCTTACCCTTCTTTGAAAGAAACTTGATGAAAACTAGAACTTTTGTTTATCCACTACCTATAATCCTCTTGAATTGTGGTTAATTGAATAGCCAACTTAGGCCAAAAGCCTAAGTTGGGGGTGTGGTGAAAAAGAAAAGGGAAAGTCAAGAAGTGCAAGGAAAGTATCCTTTAACCCATGGTGTTGAGGAAAATGGAACCCTTCCATTTATAAAAAAAAATGAGAGAAGAAAAAAATATAATTTTTTTTTAGAAAGTTGTGGAATAAAGTACCAAAGAAATAGGGTTCAGTACAATACATGGGAAGCGAATAATAGAATGACCTATGATGCACTAATGAAAATGATGAAGGAAAAAGAAAGGAAGTGTTGAGAGCACCACATTTCATGAGGGTAAAAGTCACTGAGCTTAAATGACCATACATTTACACTCAGTCCCGTTAGAAGCCTTGTTAAGACCTTTGTGATCTTGAGAAAGTCGAATCAAATATTGATTAGAAAATACGGGCAAACCTATGGGTGAAAGCATGCATTATGTTCATCTTTGTTAGTGTGAGCGTTATATCTGCTTCCTGAACTTTAAATTGATTATACCTTTGCATGTGAAAATGGAATCATCATTTGTGTGAGGGCATTCGAAGGCTTTTGTTGAGCTTGAACTTGCATTTGAAGTAAGTATTGCGAGCTTGAGAATCTTTGGTAATGTTGTATCACAACTTAAATCTTTGAGTACACAATTGATCCTTGCATAAGTAAATTGAGTTTTGCTGTGTACATTCATAATTGAGTCTTGTGTAGCATTGTTTGAGACATCCTTGTTGAACTGGTGAACTTGAATTTTACTTGAGGACAAGCAAAAGTTTAAGTTGGGGGTGTTGATGAGTCCACAAATTGGACTCATTTAGAGCTATATTTTAATAGAAATTGTGTCCTCAAATGCATATTTTATCTCAATATCTAATAAAAGCCCTTAAATTTCAGGTATTTGAAGTTTGAAGGAAAGCATGGACACTACGTCGCAAAAGGGAACGAAAAGGCTGAAAGAACGAAGAAATGAAGGTCTGAGGATCGCCGAGTCCACTTGGCGAGTCGCCGAAGGGTCTTACTTCGCCTTTTGTTCCAGTGTGCTGACCCCTGAAGGAAAGGATCAAGTCGGCGGAAAAAGGGAGCAGTCAGCGCATCGCCGAGAAGTTCCACGAAGCAGTACCATGTCGCCTAATGACCCAGAGGACGACGATACTAGAGGTTGGTGCAAGACGGTGATGAACTACACCAAAGGGTGAATCGCCGAGTTGATCGGCGATTTCAACTAATAACGCCGAGTGATCCGCTGCAGCACAAATCTGTGTAAACTATAAATACTAGATAGAGTTGTAGTTTTAAGTGTCAAACAGTTATTATAATTTTCATATAGAATAGTACTTTTTGATATTTTTGCTCTAAGTTTGAGAGGGGTTTGAAAACTTGATGATCCAAAGGGTTTCATCTTTAAGATTTGGATTTGCGTCTCTTGGATTCTTCAATTTTGGCCTGTATGAAGACTTAAATCTTCATACCCAGTTAAATGGGAGCTCAATTAGGTATAAATTTCTATCTCTTATACATGTGTGGCTAAAAACCCCAATTCTTGGTATGTGATTTAGCGAATATGGGTTAAGATAATTGTTGGGTCTTGCTTGCTGATAGTTTAATCGTTGTTTAATTATGATTTCGTTTAGTAGTTGTGGCTGAATTTAATGAATTTGTAGATGCAAAACTACAACTCTAACTAGCATTAATAATTTTCACAGATTTGTGCTGGAGTGGATCATTCGGCGTCATTAGTCGAAATCGCTGATCAACTCGGCGATTCACCCTTTGGTGTAGTTCATCGCAGTCTGGCACCAGCCTTCAGCATCGTCTTGCTCTGGGTCATTGGGTGACATGGTACTGTTTCATGGAACTTCTCAGCGATGCACCGACAGCTCCCTATCTCTGCCGACTTGATCCTTTCCTTCAGGACTCAGCACACTATAACAAAAGGCGAAGTAAGACCCTTCTGCGACTCGCCGAGTCGACTCGGCGATCCTCAGGCCTTCACTTCTTCATTCTTTTCAGCCTTTTCGTTCCTTTTTCTGACGTAGTGTCCATGCTTTCCTTCAAACTTCAAATACCTGAAACTTAAGGGTTTTCATCAGATATTGAGATAAAATAAGCATTTGAGGATGCAATATCTATTAAAATATAGCCCTAAATGAGTCCAATTTGTGGACTCATCACCTTTCAATCAACACAATAACCTAATCATAGTCCTAGACAATTCATACATACACATGTGTAAGGGTAAAGGGGAGAATGACCTTTTAACAATTACCACCTCTACACAATAGTTAGAGGATCTTCACTTTATAAAGGAATCATAAGCAAAACCTTGGTCACATTATAATCATATTCATGAATGTGTGTGTGTGATTTTCCTTCCAATGATACAACAACAACATTACCATAATAAACACTTTATACTCAAAGTATTCATAAGCATGCATATAATATCATAATCATGCTTACACCTCATATCATGCATTCAAGGGTCATATTGAGTCAATACATCTAGCATTCAATACAAGAAATATAGATACAACCGTGACTCAAGTAATCCATTCATGTCATGCATAAACTCATGCGATCATATTATAGATCTTGTGGGTGAAGTCTATTCAGAATCGGGACATATACAACTTAATATACATAATGGCTTCCTTCTTAAAGTCTTACCATTCTTAACTTATTCATATTAGCTTTTACCCTTAAGGCCTTAGGAGTCATCTTCATACTCCACAACCATGGTCCCTCATATAAGCCCTAACCAATTAGCTCATGTGTAGAAACTTTACTCATAATCAATTCATATATATATGATCTAATCTAAGGCATTACATAAAGAAGTTCATCCTTATTGGAGGATCACATTTAAGCCCTAAATTTGCCTATTTCATTACATAACACTATACTAGATCAAATTCATCATAAACCCTTAGGATAATCAAGGATACATGTAGAATGATAGTTAGATCATGCAATTACATTATGATTAACTCACATCCAATCAATTGGACCAACTTGAAAAACCATCACATAATGCAAAGAAGAACCATAGCTAGGATTGGGGTCTCGTGGATTCTTGAAGGAGTTAAGTTAAAATCATATAACATCAATTATACATTCATAAACAAGCATAATTCAACATTTCAAAAAAACTTTAAAAAGAATCCATGGAGTTGAGTTGAAACCCTAGCTAATTGAGATAAAAGCTTTTGAAAGGGCTACTTGGGTGATAGCTTCCCAAGGATGAAAACTCCCATACCTTAGGTGTAGATTCCTACCAAATTCGTATTGAAAAGCTCCTTCCTTCAAGATTTCCCTGATCTCTTTCTTTGTTATTCAATAGAGGTTCTAGAGAGAAGATTCTTGGAGAGGGAGGTAGTTGGGTTTTGATTTGGGGTGTTGGGTTATAATGAATTAGTAGGGTGTTTAAGGAATTAAATATATATATATATATGTATATATATATATATATGTATGTATAATTACCATACTAAACAACCCCTACTTAAAACAAACTAAAAACATGTAACGACCCGAGAACACCCCCTAGTCGTTACCCGTGTATTCGACCTCTCGGAGGTCTTATACAAGCCCTTAGCATTCGTCATAGCATTTATCATAGAAAAATAGCTGAAAGTTTAAAACTTTTTCATAATATAACACAAGACTTAAAAGTCACCTCATTTAAACCTTTAATACAAAACCGAAGTACTACGTCTCAAGGTAGCCATCTTAAAGCACTACTACAACACAGGAGGGACACATCCCTTAAAAAACAAAAGAAACTACTATCTAGTACATTGAACTTAAGGAAACTCTTTAACATAAAGGTCCTTGAATCTTTAAGGACACACCCGAACATGGGAATAGTAAGCCAATATCATCACTTCTAGGAAAGGCCCTTTAGCCGCCACCACCTACACTTGGTGTAAAAAGATGAAGAAGAATGGTGTTAGTACAAGAATGCACTAAGTATGAAAACCATGCAAAAACATGCTTTTAAAAGGGACTTTTAGTTGGAAACCATCCATCATGCCTTTTTAGAGAAACTTCAAGAACATTTAGTACAATAGGAACAAGATAAACCACGTACATTATCATACACATGGAAACCATTCATAAGACCACTTAGGCACATTCAATGCATACAATACATTACCTTCCTCTTTATCTTAACTCCTTTCCTAAAGCAACCCTTTGGGAATACTTGGTGCAATGTATCACCGTAAGGTTACCAAGGATGAACTTACATATAGCCTTCATCAGTCCAACCACATATATTCATAAAGTCATAAGCACACCATAAGACATAGTCTTCACATAGGAACCATCACCTAAGACAACCCCCAAGTCACACTAGTGCAATTTGCAAGTAGCATCCCATAATACTACTCACACCAAATGTTCCTAAGAAGCAACCATTGACTAGGCACATCACATTCAACAAGTCATAACATCTTCATTTAAAATTACACATAAGGCCAACATACTTCATAACATCATATAAGGACTCATTCCTTTACTACACAATTAGTCATAGCCCATTTAGTTCATATCATAGGTAAACCACCATCACAACCCCTTCACAAGCTCACTTGTGCAATGTACACATGGAGTCCCATACCCCCACATATACTAAGCAAACCCATTAAGAAGTCATAAGTGTAATTCACATGCATAATCATACTTCACGTCTTAACATAAGTAAAGTCAACCTTAACATGCTTTCATATTAACATACATAGACCATAGTCTTCATTACATAAAGAGCCTAATCATAACCTCCCTTAGAGTCAACTTGTGCAATGCATAAGTAGGGTCTATAGTCCTACCTACACTAAGTAACTCTTCAAGAAATCATGACTAGAGTTCATATTCTTATCTTAGTTCATTTCTTAACTTTCGGGAGACATTGCCATAACCGACATAGACCATGTGAGCTACATGGAATCCGGTGTTCTACTCCCACACCGAAAAGAGAGGGTACTACTTGCCAAGGCCTAACCTACATACTTAATAGCTATCTAGTCGATGCACTAAGCTAAGACCTACGAGGGCACGTAGTTATGGAACAAGAAGATTGCTACTAGAAACCTTGACTTACTAGGCGTGGAGGTTTCCATCTCGTGAGACAACATCTATGTTGGGAACCCGGACTTGCTAAACGTGAAGGTTCTCTTGTAGGAAGCCGGACTTCCTAAATGTGAAGGTTCTCTTGTGGGAAACCGGACCTGCTAAACATGAAGCCCCCACTCTCATTTTTCATATTCACTCGGTGCTAAGCTCCAACTCCCTTTTTAAACATCTTTAAGACTTTATTTAACTGTAACACCCCGACTTTTCCAAAACGTCTAAATTAACTCGTACCTTCGTGGAAAGACAAAGAGGGTGAGTAATAAATTAAAAATTATGTGGTATGTCATATTTTAAGTGTTATGGTTTTATCTCAAGTTTTGAAGTTAAGTAAGTGGTAAAATAAAAGTTTGTGAAAGTTATCATAAGTTCCTTTTTAAAGATTTCTTTGAAATTTAGGTCAAATGTATTAGATGTTTTCTCCCAATATATAAAGAGTTAGAAGGCCTATTACCCATTAAATCGAAGGCCTACGAGTCTAGTTTGGTACGAAAGTTGGGAGAGATCTAGGGGAAAAGATGCATCTCTACCCACTTGGGATAGCTTTGCAGAAGCTTTCGTAGATCATTATTTACCTCGGGAGATTAGGGATGGCCGGGTGGACCAGTTTCTGAACCTCCGACAGGGCAGCATGAGTGTCCGAGAGTATGGGTTGAGATTTGATTCATTGGCTAGATATGCACCAGCATTTGTTGATACGATGCATGACAGGGTGCGTAGATTTGTGGGAGGGCTTGACTCAGACTATATCGACGCTTGTTCTACCGCTGCACTAAATGATAATATGGATATCTCGCAAATTCAGGCCTTTGCACAAGGCATAGACGATCGCCGACATCTACAGTATATGACTGAGAGGGTCGATAGACAGAGACAGAAGAGGGATAGGCCCGCTGGTTCATATGGAGATATTCGGGGTGGTCCCAGACCTCGATATTCTAGTAGGCCACCTAGACCTCCACCACAGAAGTTCCAGGGGAGTAGATTTGATCAACATGGATAATCAGGCCTAGGTGAGGGTTCACGAGCATCAGAGAGGCTCAGGCCAGGCTAAGACAGCACCGCCGCGTACTTGTGGTAGGATGCATTTCGGGAGGTGCAAACAGGGGTCCACAGGTTGTTATTATTGTGGACAGGAGGGGCATGGATGGAGAAACTGCCCCACCATAGGTCAGGGTGGTATAGGTCAGTCGACCTGGTCAGCAGTAGGTTCTTCCTCATCAGCACAGTCTACAGGGCGTGGACCCCAGACTTCAGCACGTAGAGGTAGAGGCAGAGGCAACGAGGGAGCATCTAATTTTGGTAGTGGACGGAATCGTACATATTCATTAACCGATCGACAAGACTCAGAGTCATCACCAGATGTTTTGACAGGTACATTGATTGTTCGCTCCCATTGTGTTTATGCTTTGATAGATCCTGGATCTACTCTGTCCTATTTTACTCCATTTATTTCGGGGAAGTTATGTATAGTAGCAGAGTCATTTGATCGACCCTTTATTCTATCTACACCAGTTGGTGAGTCTATTGTTGCTAGGAGACTTTATCGAGGTTGCACGGTAGAATTATCGACCATCAGGCCTCTGTATATCTCGTAGAGTTAGAGATGGTCAATTTCAACGTCATTATGGGTATGGACTGGTTAGCGTCTTGTTATGCTAATGTTGAGTGCCGGACAAAGATTGTTAGATTCCACTTTTCCAGGAGAGGCAGTTTGGGAATGGAAAGGCGATACAGCAACGCCGAAAGTTAGGTTTATTTCCTATCTTAAGGCGAGGAGGATGATTACCAAGGGTTGTATTTATCATCTTGTTCACGTTCATGATATAGATGCAGAACCACCGACTCTTCAGTCTATTCCGGTAGTTAATGAGTTTCTAGATGTATTTCCAGACGAACTCCCTAATATCCCTCTAGAACGGGAAATTGATTTTGCTATCAATATGCTACCAAGTACACAACCCATATATATCCCTCCTTATAGAATGGCTCTTGCTGAGCTAAAGGAGTTGAAGGATCAGCTGAAAGAATTGCTGGATAAAGGCTTTATTAGACCTAGTGCTTCACCATGGGGTGCACCAGTGTTGTTCGTAAGGAAGAAAGATGGCTCACTAAGAATGTGTATCGATTACCGACAACTGAATAAGGCAACTATAAAGAATAAGTACCCCCTTCCGAGGATAGATGACTTGTTTGATCAGTTACAAGGTGCTAAGTGTTTCTCAAAGATTGATTTAAGATCAGGGTATCACCTGATACGAGTTCGGGAGAAAGATGTTCCAAAGATAACTTTTAGAACTAGATATGGACACTTTGAGTTCTTGGTAATGTCTTTTGGATTAACTAATGCCCCATCAGTGTTCATGGACCTGATGAATAGTATATTCAGGACGTATCTAGACTTGTTTGTGATTGTATTTATTGATGATATTTTGGTGTATTAACATTAAAAAGATGAGCGTGCAAATCATCTGCGAGCAGTCCTTCAGGTTCTTCGAGATCGAGAACTTTATGTAAAGTTTTCCAAATGTGAGTTCTGGTTGAACTCTATAGCTTTCTTAGGTGATATTGTATCAGATGCAGGCATTGCGGTTGATACACAAAAGGTTGAGGCCGTAAAAAGTTGGCCCAGACCTATTACCGCGATTGAGGTTCATAGTTTCTTAGGGTTAGCTGGTACTACAGAAGGTTTGTAGAGGGGTTTTCTTCACTCTCAACACCATTAACGAAGCTGACTCAAAAAGCAGCTAAGTTCCAGTGGACTGAGGCTTGCGAGCATTGTTTCCAGGAGCTAAAGGACAGGTTGACATCAGCACCAATTCTAGCATTACCAGAGGGTTCATAAGGCTATGCGGTGTACTGTAATGCTTCTGGTTTTGGGTTGGGATGTGTTCTAATGCAATATGTTAAGGTTATTGCATATGCTTCAAGGCAGTTGAGGAAGCATGAGAAGAACTATCCGACCCACGATTTAGAGTTGGCTACAGTTGTGCATGCATTAAAGATCTGGAGACACTATTTATATGGCGTTCATGTTGCCATCTTCACAGATCATAAAAGCATTCAATATATCTTTAAACAAAATGAGTTAAATCTGCGACAACGTCGATGGCTTGAGTTATTGAAAGACTACGACGTGGATATTTTATATCATCCAGGAAAGGCGAATGTGGTATCTGATGCCCTCAGTAAAAAATCTATGGGTAGTTTATCCCACTTAGGTGTTGAGAAGCGGGAGCTAGCGCGAGAGCTTCATCAGTTAGCTAGCTTAGGAGTCAGATTGTTAGAGGCAGACGATAGTGGGGTCACAATTCAGGATATAGCCGTATCATCTCTAGTTGTAGAAGTAAAATCACGACAACAAGAGGATCCTAGCTTAGAGCATCTTAGATCTAAGGCTCAGGATCAATAGTCTTTAGCATTTGATATAGCAGAAGATGGAGTCCTCAGATATAGCAGTCGATTGTGTGTTCTGAATGTTGCAGGGCTTCGACATCAAATTATGGAAGAGGCACATCATTCCCATTATTCTATTCACCCTGGTTCGACGAAGATATACCATGATATTAAGGAGATCTATTAGTGTCACGGAATGAAGAAGGACGTTGCTGAGTTTGTGGCGCACTGTCCTAGCTGCCAACCGGTGAAGGTTGAGCACCAAATGCCCGTTGGGCTAGTTCAGGAGATAGCCATTCCTTTGTGGAAGTGGGAAGCAATTAATATGAATTTTATTACAGGGTTACCTCAATCGCTTCGCAAGTTTGACTCTATTTGGGTAATTGTTGATAGCCTAACAAAATCAGCCCACTTCTTACCAGTCGGGGCTACTTTTTTGGTCGAAGACTATGCAAGGCTCTATATTAGAGAGATTGTTAAGCTACACGGTGTCCCAATATCTGTTATCTCTGTTAGAGGAGCACAATTTACCGCCAACTTCTAGAAGTCCTTCCAGAAAGGATTAGGGACACAAGTTAATCTTAGTACCGCCTTTCACCCTTAAGCAGATGGCCAGGCTGAGCGCACAATTTTGACACTCGAGGATATGTTACGGGCGTGCGCTCTAGACTTCAAGGGAAGTTGGGATGACCACTTGCCTCTTATTGAGTTCGCATACAATAATAGTTATTATTCCAGCATCAGGATGGCACCTTATGAGGCTTTGTATGGGATAAAATGTAGATCCCCCATTGGATGGTTTGAGGTAGGTGAGTCAGGGTTGATCGGACCCGACTTAGTCCAGCAAACAGTAGAGAAATTAAGCTCATTCGGGAGAGGTTGCTAACAGCTCAAAGCCGACAAAAGTCATACACAGATGTGCGAAGAAGGGACTTAGAGTTTTGTGTCGATGACTGGGTATTCTTAAAATTCTCGCCTATGAAAGATGTTATGAGATTTGGCATAAAAGACAAGCTTAGTCCAAGATTCATTGGGCCATAACGAATCCTTCAGAGGGTAGGACAAGTGGCTTATGAGTTAGAATTGCCTTCGGGGCTAGAATCTATTCATCCAATTTTCCATGTATCGATGCTACGGAAGTGTGTACGAGACCCTTATCAGGTTGTCCCAGTTGAGAATGTTCAGATTACAAAGGATTTGTCCTATGAGGAAACTCCAGTTGCCATGTTAGATCGACAGGTCCATAAATTGAGGACCAAGGAGGTCGCTTCGGTTAAAGTATTGTGGAAAAACAAGAATAGAGAAGAGGTGACCTGGGAAGCTGAGGATGGCATGAGGTCCAAATATCCTCACTTGTTTCATACCCCAGGGTGATAGCATATCAATTTATATTTTTTTATTATTGCTTATTATTATGGTTGTTGTCGTTGTATTTTGCTCGCACTGTTATTGCAGAGCTATAGTGCTTAGCTATTTATGCCGTCATGTGAGACGCCTAAGTTAGAATTTTTGCGTTTCAGGTTATGGATAGTCACATTCACAAATGATACTTTGCCTATACTTTGGCAACTCCTAGGGATATGATTGTGTGACTCAGATTTTTTTTTCATTCGAGGACGAGTGTTTCTAAGGGTGGAAGAATGTAACACCCCGACTTTTCCAAAACGTCTAAATTAACTCGTACCTTCATGGAAGACAAAGAGGGTGAGTAATAAATGAAAAAGGATATCGTATGTCATATTTTAAGTGTTCAACGGTTTTATCTCAAGATATGAAGTTAAGTAAGTAGTAAAATAAAAGTTGGCGAAAGTTATCATAAGTTCCTTTTTAAAGATTTCTTTGAAATTTGGGTCAAATATATTGGATGTTTTCTCCAAATATATAAAGAGTTAGAAGGCCTATTAACCATTAAATCGAAGTCCTACGAGTCTTGTTTGCAACGCATAAAACCCCGTATCAAACGGACATCCTAGTAAAAAGTTATTAGGGTTTTACTAGGGACTGCCAGGGCAGAATCCGGGTTGGATACGGGTCGGGTAAAGAAATATGGTATGTCGGCTATTTAACGTTTTTAGCCACGGAAACAGTTCATTTCAGTTCCAAAAGCAGAGATAAAGCTTAGGAGAGGGTATCTATGGATTCCTAGCATAATGAAGGTTAGTTTTGACAATTTCTACCATTAAACATTGCCCCCATGCCTAGAAACGTAATCCCTACACGTGGCAATCATTTTTCCCTTCTATTTGCTGCGTTTGGAGCTGGTTTTGAAGATATAAATTTGTAATTATTGGTGTTTCTTCAAGGTTTTAACTTGGTTAACTAAGGTATTCATCTCGGGACTCTTTTATGATTGTTTTTATGAATTTCTACGGACGTTCGATAAGTTGGGGCAATATGGCAAACTGTTTATAGGTGCGTACTAGCTATGTATATATAGTGTTTGCGAAGCTTAGGACATAAGGAACAACTTTCGTGAAGGAACTACGGTCTTTCGAGCGTTCATTGGAAAGGTATGTTAAGGTTATTCCCTTCGTTCGACATGTTTCCTTAGATGAAGTTATCGTTGGTGATCTTGTAGATGTAATTGTGAATGGTTGGCTGATTGGGTGGTTATAACCCCTCATTTTAGGGACTCACGATCTGTTAAGAAAGACCCTAAGTTAAGAACGACTTGGAGATTATTCATATATATATTGTTTATAGCTAAATTGCTCGCCTTCAGCCTAGTTAATTGTATGTTGTTGCCCTTGGGGCTATTGTGATTAGTTGTTGAGCTATGAACTGCCTATGGGGGCTATGATGTTGTCTAATAGGACTATATTGTGCCTAGAAGGGCTATGAGTTGCCTACAGGGCTATATTGACGCCTAAGAAGGCTATGTGCTTCTTCCTACAGGACCATGTTGTTGCCTAAGAGGGCTATGAGTTGTCTATAAGCTACGTTGATACCGAAGAGATCTATGTGCTGCCTACGGGGCTATATTAATGCCTAAGAGGGATATGTGATTGCCTACGGGGCTTGGGGACTACTGGTAGGGGTATATAGGCTGATTGGCACCTTCCGGGCTTATGGGGGCCTGAGTAGGTGGTCTTGTGTGCTGTTTGTACCTGCCAAGCTTATGGGGGCTTGGTTAGGTTGTTGTTTTATTATTTTTGATAAGTTTAGATTTAGGAGCAGGTTAGTACACTTATCTTATCCTTGATTTATTTATCAGATATTTCCAGTATATTAGGATACCTCATAATAAACTATTGCCTTTGATACTCTGTACATTATTTTGTACTGACGCCCCATTGCCTGGGGGCGCTGCATTCATGCATCCAGGTCCTGACAAACGACTGAGTAGACCTACTCAGCAGTAGGATTGACTTTTATCCGGTTGGCTAGCCTCTTTCATCCGGAGCTGCCAGAGTTGGGAGGTTTGTTACCTTTTGTTGAATTTATCTTGATAGGTAGGCTGGGGCACTATCCCACTAATCTTTACTACTCTTAGAGGCTTGCAGACTAGTGTGTGGGGTGTATAGCTACGTTATGGTCATACTGACCTATGTGGTTGGTTTGCTGAAGCTTGTGAGTTGTTTGATGTATTGTATTGATATATACCTTCTTTTAGTTTTGGTATAGATATCATGGTGGCCTCGACGGCCCAATCAGGACTTCCGTGCTAGTCGGCTATTTATTTATATGATCTCCTGGGAGTAGCTGTTTCTTTTATAGATCAGTTGGCAGGGGCCTTGCCGGCCGATGGCTTAGTTTTAAGCCGAGATATACTTGTTTGATTTCTTGATTGCGTGTGGCTTCCATGAGCTAGTAGCAAATGGTTCAGCAGGGTCGGCTTTGGGCCTGTGTTTTGGCATTAGGAGCCAGTTGCGCCCCTTGAATTTGGGGCGTGACATTAACATCAGTTCATAAAATAGGCTTTTGGGACTTAATCCCTTATATCATATACCTCAAAGGTTTCTAAGATGAGAATGACCTTTCATCATAGAACCTACATTATGTGAGAATAACCTTTCACATAATCATACCATATTCATAACATAGTCTAGTTTAGAGTACAATTGAGGAAACCTTTCAATACACTCACTTTCAATAGATTATCATAAACTTTATTCATTCATTTATGTGTGTGTACATATGTGAGAAATCCTTTCACATAAACACCTTTATACAACACATATTCATAACTTGCTAATCATGCACTTTGCATGCATAGTAAGATGTAAGGGTGCATATAAGAGTTATCCTTTCAATAGACACCATAACACATCATATTCATAGCTATACATGTAGAGTGTGTGTGTGCATATTGGTCCTCATAGTGACATAATAGCAACAACATTGATATTGAGTGCAATTCCCTTCAAGGGATCACAACACATTCACAATGTCCCCAAATCATGAGCAATTCACATATAAAGCCTTTAGGGATTCTAGACCACACACTCACACTTCATCATAGGAGACAAGGACACATTCAACATTGAATAGGTACTCCTAACATGTATACGATCACACATTCATACAGGAGTCATATAGGTAGGGCTCCTTCCACAATTTATTGCCTTCAAGGCCATGATCTCAACATGCATAGATAGACAAGAAGTGAACACCTCCACCATAAGTGGATCAAACCTCACAACATCAATTCTCATACTATAGACTAGAAGTTAGGTCAACTTACCAATTCTCCAAGCCATGATCACCATGGATCAATTCTCAACAATTCATAATCAATTGACATAGATAGCAATAGGAATCAACAATGTAATTCAATAACATAAACATAATCTAAGTACAGCTCTATAAACAAAGGGATCAACCCATAACTTTTCCCATAAGGCCATAATTCTCAACTCATCAATATACCAACAATTAAACATGAATAAGTATAGATAATCATAGGAAACATCAATACAATGTAATATAAACATAATTTCACCAATAGTGATCATATTCACAAAGACCAACATCATAGGCCAATTTTCGAAAATTTGGGGATCATGGGTTCTTCAAGAATTCCTTTCAAAATTATCTTAAAAACCTTAATTCCACATCAATTCATCAATAGAATGATTTAGAAAATCGTTTGAGAAGGGACCCATGTTTAGATTGAAAATTGGGAATTTTGGTCTTTGAATCACTTTTGAAATCTGTGATAGAACTCCTTGAATGAGAGGTTATTCAAGATCAAGAGTTACCATACCTTAATTATTGAAGACCCATGAAATTGAAGAAGAAATCAGTTGAAAACCCATCTTCTAGCTTGAGCTTCATCAAGGTCTTCAATGGAGTTTTTGAGAAAATCTATTTTGAGAGGGAAGAGTCAATTTGAAGAATGAGGTCTAATTCTAGGTTTTGGGGTTTTAACCAACTTAAAACACCCTAAAATTGGTAGAATAACCGTATATAATAATTCCCCTAAGTACCCAAACTACCCCTCACTTAGTTGGACCTTTTAAACAAGTCAAACTTGAGTTCTATTTTCGCAGATTTCATCGGGGAACGAGTCCGCGACTCGTAGGTGTTCCCACAAGTTTCATAAATTAAATTTCGAGACAAAAGAGTCCGCGACATGTCTGCGTCACGTACTAAATTTTTGCTCCTTGGGGGAGCTAGTCCGCGACGCAGAGCTATTCCCTCCAAGTGCAATTTGCAAGCTGCCTTGGCAGCTTGCTTGGCCAAGGTTTGGGCCCTCCTTAGGGACCCTTAGGGTGGTCTAGGGGAGTCGTACCCGGACGTTTTGACCCTAAAAACATTTATTAAGACACTAGGGTCACCTCCACTGATTTTAGACTTCAAACAACACATAAAAACATGAACAACATAGTAGAACACACCAACAAGCAAAAGACTACTTTCCGAACGTCTTGGTCGTCCCTTGACGTTTGACTTCCAAACTCTTTAAAACTGACTAAAAAGGATATTCTTCAATATTTTTAACAAGTTATTAATGCATAAAACCCATGTGAGTCTCTACTTTACCCTACTTCATTTTGAGGGTTGTTACAATAAACCCCAGTTAGGAACATTCGTCCTCGAATGACACTTAAAACACTTCCGAGGACTCAATGACCCAACTAGCAGCTCACAATACACAACATACAACATCAACATAAGAGTACACATCAAGGAGGAACATCAAATCCACATAAAAGACTCAAAACAACTTTGTGCAATTCAAGAAAGTAGCAACACATCTACCAACTCCTTCTGCATCAATTTTATTATTTCCTATTTCATTGGAGGAACTTCCTTCTCCAAATCATCATTCTCATTTCAAACACCAAAGAAACACAACATGCAACTACCTCATTAAAGCACATTATGCAACTTTATCATAAGAAATCATTTAAGAATGCACTTCAAATCAACTCATGCAACACAAGCAAGTAGAAACTTTATTCACCGACTCATAATACATAAAACCACATAGGCCTTTCTCATGTTCATAGGAGGAACTACCTTCTCCTAATCATGACATGATATATATATCCCTTTTATATCATCATAGAGTCCCACATGCAATGGCTTCAAATGCACACAAAGACATGATCAACATTTCCACTCATGAGGCAATTAAGCAATTCATACTAGTTGCACCCTAACATGAGGATTATAGATCATCTATTAGTCTTATCATTTAATCATCATACTATCAAGAACATACATGGCGTTACCATGTTTAGTTATGTTCAAGGAGGGACTACCTTCTCCTAGTCACAACATACACACATGGCATCATAAAACTCATAAGCAAACATTACACAAAGGTCAATTCATTTAAGGAGAAATTCTCAACTTCTAACCTAAGCATGCTCATACTCTCTTCCTCATGAAGTCAAGAGTGCATTCACCATATAAATATGCATATTGACATGAGAAACAAGAATTTTATTACTAAAATTCCATTTTTTTATGTAATAAGAATCCTTGGATACATGTCATTACCATGTTTAGTTATGTTCAAGGAGGGACTACCTTCTCCTAGTCACAACATACACACATGGCATCATAAACTCATAAGCAAGCATTACACAAAGGTCAATTCATTTAAGGAGAAATTCTCAACTTCTAACCTAAGCATGCTCATACTCTCTTCCTCATGAAGTCAAGAGTGCATTCATCATATAAAGATGCATATTGACATGATAAACATGAATTTTATTACTAAAATTCCATTTTTATGTAATAAGAATCCTTCAAAACATGCATAACATACGGAGATTATGCAACTCATATTCATATACAAGACTCTGAAACATGAACAAGCTAATAGGAACTCTTTGGTCTCAAGCTTGAATAAGAATAGAAGGAAAAGATAAGGATATCAACAACCTTACTACTCACTCATCATCCCCCACTTAGGGTAAACCCATCTAAGAGAACATTAAAGTAACCAAGAGAACTAGCTTTTACCAATTAAGCACAATGTCCCCCTCTTGGGATCAAGTTATGCAAACTGCTTTAATCATTACCTCCTTCATCTCTAAGGTAGGAACCATTCTCCACTAAGTCTTCACTATACTCCCTTAGGTGAGGATTTCAAGAATCCAAACAAATGAGTATCTATACCACTCCGCTTCATATCTATCACCCAAAGTGGTTCTCAACTTGGAGAACTCAAGGAAGTTCAATGTAGAAATATTAAGGGCACTCAAAAACTTACCATCTAGTCACATTATCCCCCACTTGGGGTGAGCTTAAACAACCCTTTATCACATCATACCCTTATCATCACCTTTGGTGTAACTTTCCGCTCAACCATGCCTAGGTATTATCTAAACACCCTCTTGAATGACCATACTTAAGATCAACCTTACAAGACAACTATCCTCTTTAGAGTTGGTCAACATCTATTCTCTTGTCCTTCCCATGATCTAAGGGGTACATTCAACTCTCCAAGTTAACCTTAGAGCAAAACACTATTCCAACTCATGGAACAAATCCCCTTTTCCGCTCTTAGGGCAAGCCTACACAAGGACTCTGATTCACACAAGGACAACCATGAAGCATCAGTCATAAGAAAAAAGACAACTTTCAACTCACACTAGTTACCACATTCCTTCAAAACTTCTCAAAATCTACACCATGACTTTCTACTATCATTACCCATCACCATAAAGCAACTCATCATCCTAAAAAGGATTTCATTCTTACCATAACGACTATTATCATACGAGAACTACACCACCATACAACACTTTCAATGTAATGCTCCCAACCTCATAGGTCACACATAACCATGATTGGCATCACAATACGATTTCCAAATCTACCATCATATATACTCATATAGTCACCACATCATAATAAGCATTAAAACTCACCTTTTGTTCCCTCGATCCTTGCAACATCACCCCTTCCAAGTAATCACATCTAGAAGTCCACCGGACAAGGGAAAATAAGAGAGAGAGATCATATGGAGTTAAGCTCTACGGCACGATACAACAGTAATAAAGAAAGTGAAACTTCTATCGTCCTATAGCCTCTCGCTCATAGATGTGTCGCGACTCATACCGATGAACAAGACTCTACTGGATGTGGCTCATGAAACGTTGAATCCTAAGACCATTTTCATAACCATATGCTCTGATACCAAGTTTGTAACGACCCGAAAGCACCCCCTAGTCATTACTAGCGTATTCGACCTCTCGGAGATCTTATACAAGCCCTTAGCATTCGTCATAACATTTATCATAGAAAAATAGCAGAAAATTTAAAACTTTTTCATAATATAACACAAGAGTTAAAAGTCACCACATTTAAACCTTTAATACAAAACCGAAGTACTACGTCTCAAGGTAGCCATCTCAAAACACGACTACAACACAAGAGGGACACAACCCTTCCAATACAAAAAACACTACTATCTAGTACATTGAACTTAAGGAAATTCTTTTACATAAAGGTCCTTGAATCTTTAAGGACACACCCGAACTTGGGAATAGTAAGCCAAGCTCATCACTTCTAGGAAAGGGCCTTTAGCCACCACCACCTACACTTGGTGTAAAAAGATAAAGAAGAATGGTGTTAGTACAAGAATGCACTAAGTATGATAACCATGCAAAAACATGCTTTTAAAAGAGACATTTAGTTGGAAACCATGCATCATGCCTTTTTTAGTGAAACTTCAAGAACATTTAGTACAATAAGAACAAGATAAACCACGTACATTATCATACACATGGAAACCATTCATAATAGCACAGAGCCACTTATAACAGTTTAGGCACATTCAATGCATACAATACATTACCTTCCTCTTTATCTTAACTCCTTTCCTCAGGCAATCCTTAGGGAATACATGGTGCATTATATCACCTTAAGGTTACCAAGGGTGAACTTACATATAGCCTTCATCAATCCAACCACATATATTCATAGAGTCATAAGCACACCATAAGACATAGTCTTCACATAGGAACCATCACCTAAGACAACCCCCAAGTCACACTAGTGCAATGTTCAAGTAGAATCCAATAATACTACTCACACCAAGTGTTCCTAAGAAGTCACCATAGACTAGGCACATCATATAAGGACTCATTCCTTTACTACACAATTAATCATAACCAATTTAGTTCATACCATAGGTAAACCACCATCACAACCCCTTCACAAGCTCACTTGTGCAATCTACACATGGAGTCCCATACCTCTACATATACTAAGCAAACCCATTAAGAAGTCATAAGTGTAATTCACATGCATAATCATACTTCATGTCTTGACAAAATATGCAAGAATCTATTCGAAACAATACCTAATTTCATGAATTTGAACCCAAGAACTTCTCAACAACTCATCATTCAAGATTCAAATGAAACTTTCAACAATATTCATCAAGAACTCAATTTCTCTAATCTCAATAATGACAATACACTGAAATAAATCATGATTGGCACGTGGGTGAAATAACACAACGCTATGTGATCTCAGATACCTAGTAGGGATCACCCCTTGACGAAATCCATAAGAGATTCTTGAAGAATTTGATGATTCTTGCTCCTTCTCCTCTTTTCTCTTCTTTCTTTCTCTTCTCTAAAACCCTAACTTAATCTGGTAAAAGCGTAAACTGAATCCTATCAGTTTAGACCGCAATTAATAACCAAAAACAAAATTAAGTCATGGGGTATTGAAAAGACCATAATGCCCTTCTAAAATCCAGATTAGAGTTTCCTTATTTGAACATCCCAACTTCAAATGGGCATATCTCATTGATCATTCGAACTCGAAATCACGCAAACTTGGCGGCGTTAAAAAGATTATTCGAAGATATTCCATACGATATCTTGAAGAACACCTAACTCATCCTGAGCTAGGAGGTATGGTCATTTGAAGTTCAATAAAAACCCAAACTTAACTTAACTTAACTTAACACATTTCCAGATTTTCATTCTTTCCCAAAATGACTCTTTCTAATTCTAGTTCTTTCTAGTTATGGGGTGTTACAGGGAAAGCGGAGCTAGCCGCTTACCAATTGAGGGATGTAGTACAAATTTAGTATGAATAATGGAAAGACAATAGGTCGGTAGAAGAGGGCCCAATAGAGTGGGAAGGGTTCAAAGAAGCATTCCTTGATAGGTTCTTTCCCCTAGAGTTGAGGGAACTAAAGATGCGAGAATTCATAAATCTTCGACAAGGTGGTATGAGTGTGAAAGAGTATTCCCTTAAGTTCATCCAACTATCCAAATATGCTCCAACCATAATGGGGGATTTAAGAACCAAGATAAATAAGTTTGTGATGGGAGTGTCCGAATTAGTGGTAAATGAATGTCGTTCAGCAATGCTTATCCCAAGTATGAATATTTCCCATCTCATGGTGCATGATCAACAAATTGAGGAGCAAAAGCTAAAGGATGCATAGGGAGACAAAAAGGGCAAGGACAGGTCTATGTCTAACCAAAAGTATTCCGGCGAAGACTCTTCCAACACCCCTAGGTTGAACCAAGAGAAAAGTAGTGGGTCTCCATTTCCTAAGCCTATTTGCACCAAGTGTGGGAGGAACCACCATGGTAAGTACCTAGACGTCATGGATGGTATCTATGGGTTCGGAAAGGAGATGAGTCCACAAATTGGACTCATTTAGGGCTATATTTTAATAGAAATTGTGTCCTCAACTGCTTATTTTATCTAAATATCTGATGAAAACCCTTAAGTTTCAGGTATTTGAAGTTTTTAGAAAAACATAGACACTACCGCAAAAAGGAACAAAAGGGCTGAAAAGAACGAAGAAATGAAGGCATGAGGATCGCTGAGTCCACTTGGTGAGTCGCTGAAGGGTCTCACTTTGCCTTTTGTTCCAGTGTGCTAAGCCCAAAAGAAAAAGATTAAGTCGGCGGATAAAGGGGCAGTTAGCGAATCACCGAGAAGTTCCGCGAAGCAGTACTATGTCGCCCAATGACCCAGAGCACGACGATGCTGAAGGATGGTGCAAAACAACGAAGAACTACACCAAAGGGCGAATCGCCGAGTTGATCGGCGAATCAGACTAATGTCACCGAATGGTCCGCTGCAGCATAGAGTTTTGAAAACTAGAAATAGTCATTGAGAGTTATAGCTTAGGATCGGATTTTTAGTCTGTGAACCAATTAATATAATTTTCAGGACTTTTTATTTTTGCTCTGAGTTTGGAGAGGGTTTTGGAAACTTGAAGAAGAAGAGGGTTTCATCTCCAAGGATTTGGACTTGGGTCTCTTGATTTTTTCATTCTTGGCCTGTAATAAGACTTAAATCTTCATACCCATTTGAATGCAAGCTCATTTAGGTATAAATTTCTATCTCTTGATGTGTGGCTAAAAACCCCCCATTCTTGGGGGTATGATTCAGCGAATATGGGTTAAGATTTTTGTTGGGTCTTGCTTGTTGATAGATTAGATGTAGTTTAATTGTGATTTTGTCTAGTAGTTGTGGATGAATTTAACAAATTTCTAGTTAAAAATACAAGTTTATTTATGTGTTTTCGGCTTGCTCAAGAGAGAAGTCGTGAAATCAAGACTACTAGATTGATGGCCTAAGGAGTGGGTCGACATGAGGTTCAGCTCGAGAGAGTTCCCTAGTCCCATATCCTAACACACAGCTCGAGAGAGTGAGTGGGGTAAGGCGTAGGCTGATCTTCATGAGGCAAGTGGGTGTCCGAGAGAAATCCATTTGAAACGGGATAAGTTGCTCGAGAGAGAACTTATTCCCACATAAAGCTAAGCCTAGTCACTATTACTCTATAAATTTTCTATTGCAAGCATGTACCCAATAATCTAGCTTAACCCGTATTTCGGTCACATCCAAAGAATCCTTTCTCATTCATAGATTTCTTTATTATTTCTACTGTGTTTGCTATACTTGTGACAAAAACCCCAAATTGATATTTGACACTTTTGTGTCCCCCTTTAATTTACAATATTTTTACTCGTTAATGTCTTTAGCTACGACCAGTTTGAACGAAATTTAATTTTTCTACAAATTCTCAAAACCACTCTCTTGGGACGAACCCAACCCTTGGTTGGGTTATTATACTATTGCACGATCGTAGACAGTGCATTGGAAGTTGTGTCGTTGATTACGCAAACATCAAAAGGATGGGCACAAAATGAGAGATAGCCCGGTTCTTAAAGCTAAGGGAAGGAAGGATAAGAAAGTTGCCTCTAGTGGTCCGGATGAGAGTGCTCAAAAGAATAATAGGTTTTATGCTCTCCAATCTAGAGAAGATCAAGAGTGTCCGGTATGTGTTTTATGCTTTAGTAATTTCTGGATTTCTTGTCTTTTGTGAATGGTTATGTTGGACCTTGAAGTTATCTTTATCATGAATGATGTTTAGAAGTGATTGTATAGGCTTACTCCCAAGGGGAAGATGGTGTGCCTAAAAAGTAAGGTTATTGTGTTTATGTGTTGCCATGATTTCCTAATATGCATGTTCATGGAAATGCTTAGGTCTTTTTAGAAATGACTTATATTCATTGTTTTCCTCATGTTGTAGTGCATTTGAGTAGAATTGCATATATACTTCATGAGATTAATTAATGAGCATGCCTTAGTTTGGAGTTGAAAGATTCCTCCTTGAATAAATGCCTTGTGAGTGTAAATTCCATTTAGGCTCCCTGAGTGTGTATTGAGCATGTTTTAGTTAGGAGATGTTAGTTCCTCCATGAAAATGAGTAAATATAGAGTTTCATGCATTTTGGGTTGTTAGAAGTAGTTCCTACTCCCTTGTGTTGCATTGAATATATTTAGTTTGGAATTGAAGTTTTCCTAGTTTGTTCTTGTGCATTTGATGTGTTGCATGCATGATGTGCTGTTAATCTAGAGTTGTGAATTTAATAAGTGTTTAGAATCATCATTCGAGAATGAATGATCCCAAGGGGGAGATATTGTAATATCTCGGAAACTAGTGAACTAAACTAGAGAGTTCTAGATCCTTGTGCTAGAGTTTTAGAGTTTGGTATGAGGGTTAAAATCGTAAAAATGATTCCCATACTTAGAATGTGGGTTTTAGGGTTAGGGCGTCAAGGTACGACCCCTAAAGGGGTCCTTGAGGAGGACCATTTAAACACCCCAAAAGCTGTCAAAAATCAGCCTTCCCACGTAGGGCATCTACGACCAGTAGATGGACCCACGCCGCGTGGGTTGGGGTCATGGGTAAAGGCTGAATGATAGCATCCAAGGAAGCTCTACTCCATTGAAG
>NW_006239036.1:1285914-1317877 GCF_000226075.1 Solanum tuberosum
CTCTATTTGTGATCTCCCTTAACCTTTGCTGTTATCACTGAAGTTTCCCCTGAGTTGAAGAAAGGATTAATAGGAGATGCTGACATTGGTTATTCAATAGAACTTGATTCTCTGACTGAGAAAAAAACTCGTGTTTAAAGTTTTGATTAAGGATTTAAACATTAACAAGAACGACAACGTTTATAGAGTAGTTAAGTTCACTGATGATGAAGCATTACTAATAGAATATTGTCATCCTTCTCTTATACACAATTTGAATGTAAGTGTCTAATTCATTAAAATCTAATTTGAATTTTCATATAAATAAATTAAATATAATTTTTGAAACAGGAGGCATCCCTTTATTGTGAACAAAGCTATGATGACAATAAACTAACTGAGGTATATAATTTAATTCAACTTATACTTCGTTTTTTTTTACTCTTCAGATTTTAAAACATAGTACATAATTTTACATTATGTATTTAACTATGCAACACACATAAATTTTAAATTATGCATGTGTTTAAATTATTTACAGACACCTATCAAGAATAGCATTTCAGATTGTGGTTCTTCACAAACAAAAGATGTGATTGATTTGACTGGAAAGTTATATCGCAATAGTGGCAAACATGTTGGAGTTCGACCAACACATGAAAATGATGAGGAATTAAATGTCAAACTACCCAATAACAAGTTACGCAAAGTTATAAAGAAAGAGAAGAAGACATAAGTTTGTCAGAATGGGAGATTCCTTAGTTATTTAAGTTAGTTTATTTTAGAATATTAAACTATCCAATTCTATTTTAATGAATGTATTTCATTGTGTTAGTACTGATTGTTGTTATTTTACTTCATATATATGTATACGATGTTTTTTCACTTTTTAACATGTGTCATCCTTTGTGTGATATATAATTATATCTCAACTTCTGAAGTTTCAAATAACAAATTATGTCAGATAATTCCAAATAACAGTGCATTGAATACGAATAATGAGCTATGTGATGATACATCATCTCACCCACGCTACCAAAACTGTCCTATACTTTGCCGGAGTATAAGTTATTCTCAACTAAGTGGATCCACTAAGCTATGCTTAAAAGCAATAAGGAATCATCTAAAAAGTATGACTCCCTTTACCCACGCTGGCATACATGGTTTATGAGGACTTGAAGTTGTCTGAACTCGTTCCCATATCGGTGCTCAATACTACTCCAATAATATAACTCATGCTCATATGATTAAAAACATTTCCTGATCCTCAAACTTTGAGATTATTACTCAAAAGGTGTCACCACCCAGGGGTACAACCTAGTTTAACATGGTGTACTTGACCCCGAAGGGGGTCTCATACAAGCCCTTAGCATATCATAACATAAGATAATAGAGAAGTGCGGAATTTTAAAATATTTTTCAATACAATCGAAGTCTTTATAAAATGAAGCGGAAGTCTTTAACATTTTCTCAAACCATCTAATACATGAAAGTCTTTGGGACACAGCACATTCAATATCTCAAAACATAAAATGAAATACAAAGGACATAGTGGTCAAGCCCTCGAATGCTATGAGGACTCACAATAACTTCTCTTCTTGATCTACTATGAACCTAGCCACGAGGATGGAAGTCAATATCGCCAAACACTACATTTGATAAGAATGTAGGAAAAAGTAGGCGTTAGTACAATAATGTACTAAATATGATACCTAGCATAAATCATCAACATAAGCATATAAGAGGCCTTAGTCAACATAAGACACATAACATAATTACAAGAGACAATAACATAAGTCATGAACATAAGAGACCTCATAATAAGACATAGGCTATAGGCATAAGAGATAACAACATAGTCATAAGGAAAATCAATACCTCTAGTTTAGCATGACATAAGAGAAACATTTCATAAGCCACCTCAAGGCAAGCTTGTGCAATGCATAGATAAGACCCCAAATCTCACCCATGCTAAGCAAGTCACTTTAGGTCCTCATTCATCTTTATCATCTTTTGATCTCATCCTTAGCTTATTTCTCATAGACAAGGAAACATTCACCTTTAGTCAAACATATCAAGGAAAGCAACTTATAGCAACAATCCAAGTTAAGCATACATCATAAGCATATTCATTACATAGATCATCATAACTTAAAAGTAACATACCACAACTACTCTCAAAGCATACTTCTGCAATGCATGAATAAGATTCCATACTCTCACCCATACTAAGTAAAGCTTCTTGAGTAGCCATAGTTCATTCTAGACTTGACGTTCTGGGAATTATCCTTAATTGACATAGACCATGTGAGCTTACATGGAATCTGGTGTTGCCCACACCGAAAAAGGTTGTCCTACTTGCCTAAGGTAGAACCATGGAGTGTTAGCTTTTAGGTGGATCCAATAGCTAAATAACCTACGGGGGCGCGTAATTTATGGGATAAGAAGATTTCTACTAGAAACTCGCCCTTTTTTATGGAGGAGCTTCCATCTCAAGAGATTGCTACTAGAAACCCGCTCTTTCTGATGGAGGAGCTTCCATCTCATAACAATATACACTCGGTGCTAAGCATAATTCTCATGGAGCACTTATTAAGTCATAACTTATTTCATTAGGATAGCTCATTAGATGAGCGTGAGGATAACCTTTCACTGTCTACGTCTACATGTAATATTAGATTCAATTAGGTGAGAAAGCCCCTAGAATCTTCATTATGTGAGAAAACCTTTCACATCATGTTCATTATGTGTTCATGATAATAGAATTTCAATCATTACAAAATCAACATCATAATCATAAGTGTCTAAATGAGAATGTCCTCTCAAAGTGTTCGTAAAGCATGTACATAATAACCTTCATAAAACATACATGATATAATATATTACCCTTTCAAGGATCAAAGACCATGTTAAATCAACACATCTAGAATGACTACATTAGACATGGATATAATCACAATTCAAGTAATCAAATCATTACATGCATGATCTCATATACTCATAACATATGTCATGTTGGTGAAGTCTTTCCACAATAATACCATATACAATTCAACCTACATAATAGCTTCACTCTTAAAGCCTTGACATTCTTAGTTCATTGATATTAGCTTTTACCCTCAAATCCTTAGAAATGACCTTCACACTACAAGCTATACCCTTAAGCAACACCTCACATGGTCATCATATATGCATAATTCTCAAGATAATCTAACCACATACTGAATTCTTAACAAATTATAGTCATATATCATCATGTAACTTTAATATCAACACTACTAACTCATGATCCATCATATAAGCCCTAATCTAATCAAATTCATGTCTACAAGCCCTAATCCCAATCAATTCATATCAACAATCTTTAATTTTAAAGAATTCATATTTAGGTGTTCTATTCTCAAGTAATTCATAAAGTAATTCATCAATCTTATAAGGTTATCTCTACATTCTCAATTTCACCTTTCATGGCATAAACCTACCTTACTTCAATTTCATCAATTAAACTAGGGTTAACCATGAAAAACATATAATATCACCATAATATCATTATTCAATACTAAAACAATCATAAACAAGTAATATCCACTCAATTGGATTCATACTCAACTTAACTCACAACCTTGGAAGGAATCCTAACTTAAATTGGGGATTCCTCTTCATAATTGGGGGAAATATAGGGGGCTCCATGGATGGAAGAATGCATGGATGAATAAGCCATCATACCTTGGATATAAACACTAGCAAAAGCTTGCAACAAATGGAGGAATTTGACCAAGCTTTTACCCTCCTCCTCCTTCTTCTTTCTAGAGAGAGAATTTCTTGGAGGGATTTAGATTTTGATTTGGGGATTTTGAAATAATGATTTTTGGATGACTTAATTAGGGGTCTAATAGCTCTATATATGCCACGACCCAAGGGAACACCCTAGATGTATCATGGCATGCTTGACCCCGAAGGGGTCTCATACAAGCCCTTAACATATCATGAACATAAGATAATAGAAAAATACGGAAAATTTAAAACTTTTTACAATCGAAGTCATTTTCATCAAAGCGAGGGGAAGTCTTTTTGTACTTTGTCCCAAACCATCTAATACAACTTTAGAATAAAACTCTTGGGGCATTTAAAACTTTTTACAATCGAAGTCATTTTCATCAAAGCAAGCAGAAGTCTTTCTATACTTTGTCTAAAACCATCTAATACAACTTTAGAATAAAACTCTTGGGACACAGCCCATACAATAGTCTCAACATGAAAATAAAAGACATAAAGGAAATGGTGGGTTTTGTTCTCGAATCTATGAGGACTCACCAAGATATTCAACTCCTAAGCTCGTTAAAAACCTAGCTTCAAGAATAGCACTCAAGTCTCCAAACCCTACACTTGATTAGAATGTAGGCAAAGTATACGTTAGGTCAAAATGTCCTAAATATGTTAGCTAGCATAATCATAAGAGCATAAGACAAGGGTTAGTCAATATAAGACATAATCCAAAATCATATGAAATACTTCATGAAACATAAACTATAAGCATGTGAGACAATATCATAATAATAAGCAAAGTCTCCAACAAAAGCATCATATAAGCATTATTTGTACTCTTAGTCATCTATACCATAATAGAACTATTCTCAAGTAACCTAAAAGCATACATGTGCAATGCATGAATAGCATCCCATAATACCACCCAATCTAAGTATCCCTTTTTGGTCATCTTAATCATAGCCTATATGCATGGTCAAGTCTTAAGCTTTTCTACCATAAGGGAACCATACTCCTAAGTAACCTCAAAGCACACTTGTGCATTGTATGAAAGGCATTCAATAATACCCTTCACACTAAGCATAACCTTGAAGTTATCCTAGTCATATTTACCCTCCTTTGGTCTCATTATTAGCTTACTTCATGTAGACAAAGGAACTATCACCTTTAGTCAATCCGATCATGGAAGGCATCTATAGCAACAATCCATCAAGCATAATCATGTAAGACAACTCATTAGGTAACCTTAAGTAATACTTGTGCAATGCATGAGTGGCATCCCATACTACCACTCATACTAAGTACTTCGCTAGGTCATCATACTCATGTTCCTTAATTAGTGACTAGTCCCTTTTTGAAAGCATTGGAACACTATGAGAAATTTTACTAAGTCTATCTTAGTTCCTCATTTTTTTTGATCCCTAAGAGATACTATACAGGGAACATCTTAGTTCATCAAGTTTGAACTCTAGGAGATGCTACATTAAAGCATAATCTTAGTTCACTAAGGTTTAACCCTAGGAGATACTTCTTCAAGCACAATCCTAGTTCATTAAGTTTGATCTCTACTAGGAGATGCTTCATTATGCACAATCTTAGACCACTATTTTCGTTGGACTCTAGGAGATGCTACATGATGCATAATCTTAGAACTATCTAGTCTAGTTCACTAGTTTCCGGGAAGTAATAATATCTACCCCTTGGGATGATTCGTCCTCGAATGACAATTCTAAATACTTCTCAAAGTCACAAATCTAGACTAGCAGCCCATCATGCATGCAACATATGTAAATTCACACAACCAAGCAAGAAAACTTCAATTCTAAATTAAATATATTCAATATAACACAAGGTAGTAGGAACTACTTCTACCAACCCAAAATGCATGAAATTCTATATCTACTCATTTTTAGGGAGGAACTAACATCTCCTAGCTAAAACGTTCTCAAGACACACTCATGGAGCTTAAATGCAATTTACTCTCAAAAAGCATTTATTCAAGGAGGAATCTTTCAACTCCGAAACTAAGGCATGCTCATTTATTCATCTCATGAAGTCTATGCAAATCTACTCAATGCACTACAACTTCAGGCAAAACATTGCATATATATCATTTTTTGCAAGACCAAATCTTTTTCATGAACATGCATATAAGGAAATCATGGCAACATATAAACACAAAATAACCTTGCTAGATAGGCACGCTATCTCCCCCTTGGGAGTGCGCCTACACAAACTCTTCTAAACATCATTCATACTTAAGACTACTTCAAAGTCTAACATATCATGTCACAAAAGACCAAAAAATACTGGAATCAAATAAAGCAAAAAATATTGGTAGCCACATAAGGAGGTCACTCTTGATCGACAATAGTTTGGAGAACTTAGAACCTATGCTTACTTGGGAGCATTGGAATCTGGACCCCTATGAGAACCTTGCTTGGCCTCTCTCCCTCTAGCCCTAAGGATTTGACAATCTCTCTTCTTGTGACCCTCATTACCACAACCATAACACCCCTCCTTTCCGGCTATACACTCACCATAATGCTTTCTTCCACACTTGGAGAAAGTAGGCTTAAGCTACACGGATTCACTATTACTCCCTCTTTGAGGCTTAGGTTTAGACACCCTCTCTTGGTTGGAAATTTTTTGTTGGGTCCTAGATTGACCATATCCATCGGAGCTAGCATTGGAGAAATCCCCATCACCGGTTCTAGGTCTCTTCACTTCCCTATAAATCTTCCTAAGCCTTGACTCCTCAACTTGTTGAGCATACACCATTATATGTGAGATATACATAATATAATGGAGCATTGCCATATGGCATTCTTCTTCAATTGGGTAGGACACATCCGTCACAAACCGACTAATCTCATCCCTTGTATTCGACACCAAAGACGGAGCATACATGGACAACTTAGAGAATATTACAGAATATTCTTGAACACTCATACCACCTTGACGAAGGTTGATAAATTCCTCCACCTTTGCTTCCCTCTTCTCTCAGTGAAAGAACCTATAAAGGAATGCTTTCTTGCACATCTCCCAATCTGTGGGACCCGCTTCTACCGGCCTATTCGTCTTCCATTGAGTATACCATACTTGGGCCACATCCTTCAATTGTTAAGCGGCTAGCTCCGCTTTCTCTATAGAAGTCGTCCCATAGCATCTATTATATTGTAAGCCTCTTCCACAAATTCTTGAGGATCTTCTCCCACTTTGGAACCAAAGAATGTGGGAGGGTTCATTCTTGTGAAATCTCTCAACCTCGAAGCCACGGAGTCCATATTAGGGTTGACATGGGGCCCAACATCTCTATTGGCTTGAGTCATCATAGCTTGGGCTTGAGTTGTAATGGCTTGAGTCATCATTTGGATAGTATAACTAAACTCCTCTTGAGTCACAGTCCCCCCTATAGGGTCAATTGGAGCTTGAGGAAGAGCTTGGTGTGGAACTTGGAGAGGAACCTATTGATCCACATTACCTTCCTCTTATCTCCTAGCATTTGCCCTTGTATTAGCCATACCCTGAAAAACCATAGGGCACGGATTAGAAGGACCTACTAAAGCCAAACTGTATGGCACGGATAAGAGAATGAAGAAGAGTGATTTCCTAAACATCCAATAGCCTCCTATTCATAAATGTGGCGCGCTTCACATTTATGAACAAGACTCTACTAGACCTGGTTTGAGACTATCCAAGAACCATTATGAACCTTGTGCACTTATACCAAGTTTGTCACAACCCAGGGGTACACCCTAGATGTAACATGGCGCACTTGACCCAGAAGGGGTCTCATACAAGCCCTTAGCATATCATGAACATAGGATACTAGAAAATTTTTAAAAAATTAAAAAAATTTACAATCAAATTCATTTTCATCAAAGCAAGCAGAAGTCTTTCTATATTTTGTTTCAAACAATCTAATAATCGAAGTCATTTTCATCAAAGCAAGAAGAAGTCTTTCTATACTTTGTTTCAAACCATCTAATACAACTTTAGAATAAAACTCTTGGGACACAGCCCATACAATAGTCTCAACATGAAAATAAAAGCATAAAGGAAATGGTGGGTTTTGTCCTCAAAGCTATGAGGACTCACCAAGATCTTCAACTCCTTAGCACCTTAGAAACCTAGCTTCAGGAATAGCACTCAAGTCTCCAAACCTTACGTTTGATTAGAATGTAGGCAAAGTATGTGTTAGTACAATATATACTAAATATGTTAGCTAGCATAATCATAAGAGCATAATATAAGGGTTAGTCAATGTACGACATAATCCAAAATCATACTTCTTTAAACATAAACTATAAGCATGTGAGACAATATAATAACAATAAGCAAAGTCTCCAACAAAAGCATCATATAAGCATTATTTGACTCTTAGTCATATATACCATAATAGAACTATTCTCAAGTAACATAAAATCATACATGTGCAATGCATGAATAAAATCCCATAATAACACCCACGCTAAGTATCCCTTTTTGGTCATATTAATCATAGCCTATATACATGGTCAAGTCTTAAGCTTTTCTACCACAAGGGAACCATACTCCTAAGTAAACACAAAGCACACTTGTGCAATATATGAAAGGCATCGCATAATAACCTTCACACTAAGCATAACCTTGAAGTCATCCTAGTGATATTTACCCTTGATTGGTCTCATTATTAGCTTACCTCATGTAGACAAGGGAACTATCACCTTTAGTCAATCCTATCATGGAAGGCATCTGTAGCAACAATCCATCAAGCATAACTCATGTAAGACAGCACTCATTAGGTAACCTTAAGTCATACTTGTGCAATGCATGAGTGGCATCACATACTACCACTCATACTAAGTACTTCTTTAGGTCATCATACTCATGTTCCTTAATTAGATACTAGTCCATTTTTTAAAGCATAGAAACACTAGGAGACATTTTACTAAGTCTATCTTAGTTCCTCATTGTTTTGAACCCTAAAATACTATACTAGGTACATCTTAGTTCATCAAGTTTGAAGTCTAGGAGATGCTACATTAAAGCATAATCTTAGTTCACGAAGGTTGAACCCTAGGAGATAATTCTTCAAGCAAAATCTTAGCTCATTAAGTTTGATCTATAGGAGATTCTTCATTATGCACAATCTTAGACCAGTATTTGTGTTGGACTCTAGGAGATGCTACATTATGCATAATCTTAGCACATGGGGTTTGAACTCTAGGAGATGCTACATTGAGCACAATCTTAGTTCATTACTAATCTTGTTTTTATTGGGATATAGCTTTAACCTAGATGAGAACACATTAGCTATAACATGATCTCTCACGGTGTTACCCACACCGTCAAGACCTAGTGCACTTGCCTAAGGTTGAACCGGTTTGTTAGCTTAGTTGGATCCACTAGCTAATTTCCTATGGGGCACTTAATTATGGGATATGGAGATTGCTACTAGAAACCCAAAACTCCACTAAGGTGAAGGCTTCCATCTCATGAGCCACACTTTGGGAAATCTGGACTATTCTAGGTGAGAGATCCCATATTGGAAGCCCAAACTCAACTAGGTGGTAACCTCCATGAAAGCCCAAACTTAATAGGTGGGAACCTCCATCTCATTTCATTATACACTCGGTGCTAGGCCTTAATCCCACAAGATAATCATTAAGTATCTACTTTGACTCAAGTTTATGGAAAGATGTTCTTGACAACCAATCCATGCTCATACTTGTTTAGACCATGTGTGAGAAACTATCACCATTCATGACCTAGGTATGAAGGCTCTTTAGTCTTAGGTTCAATTAGGTAAGAGAAACCCTTCAACCCTAGAACCATTACTAAGTGAGAACTCTTTCATGTTAAGTTCACCCTCATGGCTAATATCATGTCTAGAATTCTACATTAGAGAAGGATATCATCATGACTTAAGTGATTCTATAACTTCCTACCATCTATGATTCATAAGGTCAATTAGGTCGGTAAAGATCTTTCATGACAATTCTATTCATTGGCCTTGTATTCACATGTAGATTTTACACTCAAAGCCTTAGCATCTATGGTTAATAATATTAGCATCACTCATATTCCCTAGTGATAAACATTCACAACTATGATTCTTCATTCTTAATATCACTACACCATAAGAGCATCTTATGAACCTAGATTACAAGGCATTCAATCACATTCTTCATTACTATGTGCTTCTAGCCACAATTCATCCAAAATGTTTAACTTCAACTTTACAAGTCAAGATCTATCATATATAATAGATTCTAGTTCAATTCATGTCTATGTATTCCTAATCTTGAACAATTACTACACATGACATTGATTTAAAAAGATCACTTATGAACCTTCAATTTTATCTCTAATGGCATAAACCCACAAAATATCAAATTCATCAAATAGAATAGGGTTAACCATGGAATTTACACAAAATCATCATAATATCATAATTCAATGATAATACGATCATAATTAGGTATTATCCACTAGATTGGAATCATATCTAAACACTACCCACAATGTAGAGGAAACCCTAGCAAGAATTGGGTTTTTGACTTCACAATTGGGAGAAATCTAGGGGGCTCTATGGGTGGAAGAATCCATAGATGAATAAACTAACATACCTTGATTCAAATCCCTAACCAAGCCTGCATCAATGGAGGGAAACCTTCCCTAACTTCCTTCTTCATCTTCTTCACTTCTAGAGAGATAATTATTTGGAGAGAATTTGGGGTCATGGGAAGAATGATCTAATTGATTTAGTTTAGGGGTCTATTAGGCTTATATATGTGGTTTAATAACTAACTAACCGACCTCCCTTAACCCCTAACTAATTACTAATTAACCCCTAAACCCCTAACTTAAAAACTAAAACTCAAAATCTGTCCTCATTGACGAAACCCCCACCCACGGACCGTGGGTGGGTTCACGGATAGTGCTGCACCTCCGTAGGTGCTGGATTGAGGCTAAAAGTTGCAGGAAAACTCAGGCCTTGACCCACGACCCCTTCCCACGGGGCTTGGCTCCATCCACGACTCGTGGATGCCCATTCGTGGGAGGCTGCTGTTTTGGACAGCTTTTGGGCTGTATTGGGGTCCTCATCAAGGATCCCTTGGGTGGTCCTTGGGGGGTCGTACCTTGACTCCCTAACCCTAAAACGCTCATTCTAAGTAAGGTAATCATTTTTTACTATTTTGAACCCTCATTTCTAACTCTAAAACTCTTACGCGAAGCTCTAGAACTCTCTAATCTAGTTCAGTAGTTTCCGGGAAGTAATAATATCTCCCCGTTGGGATCATTCATCCCCGAATGACGATTATAAACACTTCTTAAAGTCACAACTCTAGACTAACAGCGCATCATGCATGCAACATATCTAAATGCACACAACCAAGCAAGAAAACTTCAATTCCAAACTAAATATATTCAATGCAACACAAGGGAGTAGGAACTACTTCTACCAACCCAAAATGCATGAAATTCTATATCTACTCATTTTTAAGGAGGAACTAACATCTCCTAGCTAAAACATGCTCAACACACACTCATGGAGACTAAATTCAATTTACTCTCCAAAAGCATTTATTCAAGGAGGAATATTTCAACTCCAAAACTAAGGCATGCTCATTTATTAATCTCATGAAGTCTATATGCAAATCTACTCAATGCACTATAACATGAGGCAAAACAATGCATATAAGTCATTTTTAGCAAGACCAAATCTTTTTCATGAACATGCATATAAGGAAATCATGGCAACATATAAACACAAAATAACCTTGCTAGATAGGCACGCTATCTCCCCCTTGGGAGTGCGCCTACACAAACTCTTCTAAACATCATTCATACTTAAGACTACTTCAAAGTCTAACATATCATGTCACAAAAGACCAAAAAATACTGGAATCAAATAAAGCAAAAAATATTGGTAGCCACATAAGGAGGTCACTCTTGATCGACAATAGTTTGGAGAACTTAGAACCTATGCTTACTTGGGAGCATTGGAATCTGGACCCCTAAGAGAAGCTTGCTTGGCCTCTCTACCTCTAGCCCTAAGGATTGGACAATCTTTCTTCTTGTGACCCTCATTACCACAACCATAACACCCCTCATTTTCGGCTAGATACTCACCATAATGCTTTATTCCACAATTGGAGCAAGTAGGCTTAAGCAACACAGATTCACTATTACTCCCTCTTTGAGGCTTAGGTTTAGACACCCTCTCTTGGTTGGAAAGTTTTTGTTGGGTCCTAGGTTGACCATATCCATCGGATCTAGCATTGGAGAAATCCCCATCACCGGTTCTAGGTCTGTTCACTTTCCTATTCTTTTTCTTAATCCTTGACTCCTTAACTTGTTGAGCATAAACCATTAGATGTGAGGTATCCATATTATCATGGAGCATTTCCGCACGGCATTCTTCTTCAATTGAGTCGGACACACCCGTCACAACCGACTCATCTCATCCCTTGGATTCGACACCAAAGACGGAGCATACTTGGACAACTTGGTGTTTTTAGAGAATATTCTTGAACACTCATACCTCCTTGACGAAGGTTGATAAATTCCTCCACCTTTGCTTCCCTCTACTCTCGGGGAAAGAACCTATCAAAGAATGCATTCTTGAACACCTCCCAATCTATGGGACCCTCCTTTACCGGCCTAATCCTCTTTCATTGAGTATATCCTACTTGGGCCACATCCTTCAATTGGTAAGTGGCTAGCTCCGCTTTCTCTATAGAAGTCACCCCGATAGCATCTATTATCTTGTAAACCTCTTCCACAAATTCTTGAGGATCTTCTCCCACTTTGGAACCAAAGAATGTGGGATGGTTCATTCTTGTGAAATCTCTTAACCTCGAAGCCACGGAGTTCATATTAGGGTTCACGTGGGGCCCAACATCTCTATTGGCTTGAGTCATCATAGCTTGGGCTTGAATTGTTATGGCTTGAGCTTGAGCCATCATAGCTTGAGTCATCATTTGGATAGTAGACCTAAACACCTGTTGAGTCACATTCCCCCCTATAGGGTCAATTGGTGCTTAAGGAGGAGCTTGGTGTGGAACTTGGAGAAGAACCTCTCGTTCCACATTACCTTCCTCTTCTCACCTAGCATTTGCCCTGTATTAGACATACCCTGAAAAACCATAGGGCACGGATTAGAAGCACCTCCTAAAGCCAAACTCTATGGCACGACTTAGAGAACGAAGAAGTGACATTTCCTAAACATCCAATACCCTCCTATTCATAAATGTGGCGCACTACATATTTATAAACAAGACTCTATTAAACGTGATTTGAGACAATCCTAGAACCATTCTAAACCTTGTGCTCTTATACCAAGTTTGTCACGACCCAGGGGTATACCCAAGATGTAACATGGCGTACTTGACCCCGAGGGGATCTCATACAAGCCCTTAGCATATCATGAACATAAGATAATAGAAAAATACGGAAAATTTAAAACTTTTTACAATCGAAGTCATTTTCATCAAAGAAAGCGGAAGTATTTCTATACTTTGTCTCAAACAATCTAATACAACTTTAGAATAAAACTCTTGGGACACAGCCCATACAGTAGTCTCAACATGAAAATAAAAGACATAAAGGAAATGGTGGGTTTCGTCCTCGAAGCTATGAGGACTCACCAAGATCTTCAACTCCTTAGCTCCTTAGAAACCTAGCTCCAAGAATAGCACTCAAGTCTCTAAACCCTACATTTGATTAGAATGTAGGCAAAGTATGCCTTAGTACAAAATGTACTAAATATGTTAGCTAGCATAATCATAAGATAATAAGACAAGGGTTAGTCAATATACGACATAATCCAAAATCATATGAAATACTTCATGAAATATAAACTATAAGCATGTGAGACAATATCATAATAATAAGCAAATTCTCCAACAAAAGCATCATATAAGCATTATTTGACTCTTCGTCATCTATACCATAATAGAACTATTCTCAAGTAACCTAAAAGCATACATGTGCAATGCATGAATAGCATCCCACAATACCACCCATGCTAAGTATCCTTTTTTGTCATCTTAATCATAGCCTATATGCATGGTCAAGTCTTAAGCTTTTCTACCATAAGAGAACCATACTCCTAAGTAACCTCAAATCACACTTGTGCAATGTATGAAAGACATCCCATAATACCCTGCACATTAAGCATAATCTTGAAGTCATCCTAGTCATATTTAACCCTCCTTTGGTCTCATTATTAAATTATTTCATGTAGACAAGGGAACTATCACCTTTAGTCAATCCTATCATTGAAGGTATCTATAGCAACAATCCATCAAGCATAACTCATGTAAGACAACACTCATTAGGTAACCTTAAGGTATACTTGTGCAATGCATGAGTGGCATCCCATACTACCACTCATACTAAGTACTTCTCTAGGTCAGCATACTCATGTTCCTTAATTAGAGACTAGTCCCTTTTTGAAAGCATAGGAACACTACGAAACATTTTACTAAGTCTATCTTAGTTCCTCGTTGTTTTGAACCCTAAGAGATACTATACTGGAAACATCTTAGTTCATCAAGTTTGAACTCTAGGAGATGCTACATTAAAGCATAATCTTAGTTCACTAAGGTTTAACCCTAGGAGATACTTCTTCAAGCACAATCCTAGTTCATTAAAGTTTGAACTCTAGGAGATGCTTCATTATGCACAATCTTAGACCACTATTTTTGTTGGACTCTAGGAGATGCTACATGATGCATAATCTTAGCCAATGGGGTTTGAACTCTACGAGATGCTACATTGAGCACAATCTTAGTTCATTACTAATCTTACTTTAATTGGGATATAGCCTTAACCGACATAAGAACATATTAGCTATCACATGATCTCTCACGGTGTTACCCACACTGTCAAGGGTTGGTCCACTTGCCTAAGGTAGAACCGGTTTGTTAGCTTAGTTGGATCCACTAGTAACTTCCATGGGGCACGTAGTTATGGGATACAGAGATTGCTACTAGAAACCCTAAAATGTACTAGGTGAAGTCTTCCATCTCATGAAACACACCTTGGGAAATCCATACTATTCTAGGTGAGAGATCCCATGTTGGAAGCCCAAACTCAATTAGGTGGGAACCTCCATTAAAGCCCAAACTCAACTAGGTGGGAACGTCCATCTCATTTCACTATCCATTCGGTGCTAGGCCTCAATCCCACAAGATAATCATTAAGTCTCTACATTGACTCAAGTTTATGGAAATATGTTCTTGACAACCAATCCGTGCTAATACCTCTTTAGACCATGTGTGAGAAACTATCACCATCCATGACCTAGGTATGAAGGATCTATAGCCTTACGTTCAATTAGGTAAGAGAAGCCCTTCAATCCTTGAACCATTACTATGTGAGAACTCTTTCATGTTAAGTTCATCCCCATGCCTAATATCATGTCTATAATTCTACATTAGACAAGGATATCATCATGACTTAAGTGACTCTATCACTTTCTACCATCTATGATTCATAAGGTGAATTAGGTAGGTAAAGATCTTTCATTACAATTCTATTCATTGGCCTTGTATTCATATGTAGATTTTACTCTCAAAGCCTTAGCATCTATAGTTAATCATATTAGCTTCACTCTATTGCCCTAGTGATCAACATTCACAACTATGCGTCTTCATTCTTAATAGCTCTACACCATAAAATCATCTTATGAACCTAGATTACAAGGCATTCAATCACATTCTTCATTACTAGGTGCTACTAGCCACAATTCATCCAAGAAGTTCAACCTCAAATTTACAATTCAAGATCCATCATATATAATATAGTCTAGTTTAATTCATGTATATGTATTCCTAATCTTGAATACTTACTACACATGACATTGATTTAAGAAGATCGCTTATGAACCTTCAATTTCACCTCTAAAGGCATAAACCCACAAAATATCAAATTCATCAAATAGACTAGGTTTAACCATGGAATTCACACAAAATAATCATATAATCATAATTCAATGCTAATACACTCATAATTATGTATTATCCACTAGATTGGAATCATACCTAACACTACCCACAATGTAGAGGAAACCCTAGCTAGAATTGGGTTTTTGACTTCACAATTGGGGGAAATCTAGGGGGCTCTATTGGTTGAAGAACCCATAGATGAATAAGATAACGTACCTTGATTCAAATCCCTAACCAAGCTTGCATCAATGGAGGAAAATCTTCCATAACTTCCTTCTTTCATCTTCTTCTGCACTTCTAGATAGAGAATTATTTGGAGAGAATTTGGGGTCTTGGGAAGAATGATCTAATTGATTTAGTTTAGGGGTATATTAGGCTTATCTAGGTGGTTTAATAACTAACTAACCGTTCTCCTTTAACCCCCTAACTAATTAATAACTAACCCATAAACCCCTAACTTAAAAACTAAAACTCAAAATATGTCCTCATTCACGAAACCCCCACCCACGGACCGTGGGTGGGTTCACGGATCGTGCTGCACCTCCATAGGTGCTGGACTGAAGCTACAAGTTGCAGGCAAACTCAGGCCTTGACCCACGACCCCATCCCACGGGGAGTGGGTCCATCCACGACTCGTAGATGCCTGCCTATTCATGGGAGGCTGCTGTTTTGGAGTCCTCCTCAAGGACCCCTTGGGTGGTCCCCCTGGGGTCGTACCTTGATGCTCTACCCCTAAAACCCTCATTCTAAGTACAGGAATCATTTTTATGATTTTTAACCCTCATTTCTAACTCTAAAACTCTTACAAAAAGCTCTAGAACTCTCTAGTCTAGTTCACTAGTTTTCGGGGCTTAATATTATAGGCGGTCTAATTACTAATAAAATGACACCACTTAACCCCTAATTAATTCTAGAAAGTTCCCTTAACCCCCAACTTAACCGCCTAACTCACCCTCACCGCCTCACCCACGAGACCCCGATCCATGGGCCGTTGGTGGACCCACGGGCCATGCTGGTCCTTCGTGGGTGGAGTCCTCCAACCTGACTTTCGGGGTCTTGACCCACAACCCCTTCCCATGGGGCGTGGTTCCATCTACTCGGTGTGAGTCCTTCCATAGGTGGACTGTTTTGGGCAGTTTCTAGGGGCTGTTTTAGGGTCCTCCTCAAGGACCCTTAGTTGGTCCTTGGGGAGTCGTACCTTGACTCTCTAACCCCTAACCCTTCACTCTAAGTTTGGGAAGTCATATCCATGAATCTAATCCTCATGTAAAGCTCTAAAACCCTTACGTAAGTCTTTAGTTTAACCTACTAGTTTCCGGAGTGTTACAAAAGGTTCTCTAAAAAGGGAATGTGCTCAAAACTCCTAATGAGCTCATTTGGAAATCAAGGTTTCCTACTCATTTTAAATGTAAAACATTTACTCTTAGGAATACTTTGATCTCATATATTCATTTTTTAAAATGAATTTAACTCTCTTCACCCTCATACTCAAGTGCTCAAGTCTTAAAACAATTTTTAAAAGTTAGCAAAAGAATTCTCAAAATGACTCAATGAACTCCCTCAAACTTTACTCTTAACTCTATCTTAAATTTTAAATGTGAATTCAAGAATTATAATTTGTATATATAGGTTTTCTCATTGATTAGATGTAGTTTGGATAGTTAAAATCAGGAAGAGAGCGACGATATGTTTTAAAAGAACTCAGACGGAACGAACGACGAAAAATAGATAGGGGAAGGCGACCCTGACGCACTAAGTGGCGCAGGGCGCCAGCCCCTAAACTATAGAGCATCATTTCTGGCGCGCCATCTCCCCCTGCCCATCGGTGGCGCATCGCCCCAGGACCTACCCAGAAAACCCGACAAACTTTCCTCTTTGGTTTTTGGCCCTAATTCGCCTAGGATCGATTGATTTCTCCTAAACTCTCTTAGATTTGTATACCCAACATTAGTAAATGAAAATCTACTCAAAAAACTCTCAAACTCATAACATTCACCTCAAGAACTCATCAAATCCCATTATTAAAGATTTAAGAACAAAAATTCAAGAAACTCATCAAGAACCTCAATACATGGATTGTCATGGATGAAATTAACTCAAGAAACTCATGATTGCCATGACGGTGAACAGACCCATCACTATGAAAGCTTACATACCTCGTAAGGATCAAATCCTTGGCGACATTTCTCGAAGATCAAAAGAATCTTGAACGAATGCTTGAACTTCTCTTTTTTCTCCTTTTGAACTTCTATCTAAGACCCTAAGTGTGTTTAGGAATTGCGAACACTGATCTAAGTCAGTTTAGACTGCTAAAATATTACTTAAAACAAGTTAAGTTAGTAAAGGTAAGGAAAAGACCAAAATACCCTACCTTAACTCGGATGAATTTCCTTAATCAGACAAGCTGAACTCACATGGGTATATCTCCCTCAGCCGAACTCGGAATTTAGTAAACTCGGCGGCATTGGAAAGAGGACTCAAAGATCTTTCATTTGATACCTTATGAGACACCTAAATTCCTGTACTGAAAGTTATGGCCATTTGAATTTGACCAAAAAACTCAAATCTTAAGCATAACTTGAACAAATCTCAAATTGGCTCTTTCCAATTTAGTTCTTTCTAAAAGTAGCTCTTTCTAAGACCGAGGTGTTACAATATCTCCCCTTGGTAAGATCGTCCTCGAATGAGATTAATCTAAATAGAACTAAGGGTGATAACATCTAACACCCAGCTCAAACACTTAACTTGCAATTTAACACAACATAGCATATCAACTTAAAGAGTGCTTTACAAAATCATTACCTTGGTCTGGAATTTCTCTGGAAGAAAAGAGATGTGGGTATCTCTTCTTCATATCCTCCTCAGCCTCCCAAGTAGCTTCCTCAACAAGTGGATTCCTCCATAACACCTTGACTGATGCGTACTCCTTCGTTCTCAACTTGCAAACCTGACGATCAAGTATCTCAACCGATATCTCCTCATAAGATAGGTTGTCCTCAATACCAATATTCTCATTAGGTATAATAAGTGAAGGATCGCTCATACACTTCTACAACATAGAAATGTGGAATATCGGATGGACTGCTACTAACTCTGACGGTACCTCCAAGTCATAAGCTTCATTGTCAATTCTCTTGTATATCTTGTAAGCACCAATATATTGGGGACTAAGCTTCCCCTTCTTTCAGAACCTCATAACACCCTTCATGGGTGAAACCTTCAAATAAACCCAATCTTTCACCTTAAACTCAAACTCTTTCTCCTAACATCGGTATAGGATTTTTGACGACTTTGCACTGTTTTCAACCTCTCTTGAATGATCTTCACTTTCTCCATAGCTCGATGAACTAAGTTTGGTCCTATCAATCCAGCTTCACCAACCTCAAACCATCCAATAGGAGATCTATATCTTCTCCCATAAAGAGTCTCATAAGGAGCCATCTAGATGCTAGAGTGATAACTGTTGTTGTAAGCAAACTCTATGAGAGGTCAGTGATCATCCTAATTACCCTTGAAATCGATCACAGAAGCCCTCAACATATCCTCTAAAGTCTGAATCATACACTCCGCTTGACCATCAGTCTGAGGGTGGAAAGCAGTACTCAAATTTACCTTCGAACCCAAACCTTTCTCGAAAGACTTCCAAAATTATGCAGTGAATTGCGCACCTCTAGCTGAAATGATGGACACCAAAGCTCCATGAAGTCTGAACACCTCTTGAATATGTAATTTTGCATAATCTTCTGCCGAAATGGTAGTCTTTACCGGTAAGAAATGTGATGATTTAGTCATCCAATATACAGTTACCCAAATCGAATCATGCTGCCTGCGAGACCGTGGCAACCTAGTAATGAAATCCATATATCCATCTCCCACTTCCATTCCAAGAGATCTATGTTTTGATCCATACCACCGGGCCTTTGGTGCTCTACCTTGAAATGTTGGCAATTCTGGCACTTAGCAACAAACCCTGCAATACACCTCTTCATACTACACCAATAGACTTCTCTCAAGTCACGATACATTTTTATGGAACCGGGATGGATAGAGTATTTGGAGGTATGAGCGTCCTCCATGATCCTCTTCTGGAGTTCATCCACCTTTGGTACACACAATCTACCTTGATACCTCAACACACCATTCTCCCCTTTGGTTAAAAGCCATCACTTTCTGCTTTTTAACACTTGCCTTCAAACTAAGCAAAACAGGGTCTTGGTCTTGTTACTCTTTCACTTCGGACACTAGTGATGATTCAGCCTCATTCATCACCAATACTCCTCATTCCACTACTAAAAAGACAGTGAATACCGACTTCCCAGCTTTGGTCGGAAAAAGCTTGGTCGCTTTTCAATACCGACCTCTGGAGATCGGTATTTACTGAACTCTCGAGGTCATTTCTAATTTTAAGTGAGAAATTCATTATTTTATTTTCCGACTTCCTGAGATCACTTTTATATAGTTGTTTATTTTTTTTACTATTATTTTCGTCTTCTGGATGTCAGAATATTTATTTCTTATATTTTGAAATACAGACATCTGGAGGTCGGTATTTATTAATTTTAAATTTTTAATATTTCCGATCACTGGAAGTCGGTATATTTTTATTTTTATTTTCCTAAATTCCGACCTCTGGAGGTCGGTATTGTTCCTTTTTTATTTTGTTTATTTTTTATATTCCAACCTCTAGAGGTCAGTATTTTTTTAATTTTTATTTTATTTATTTTTGAGATTCTGACATCCAGAGGTCAGTATTATTTATTTTTTAATTTTTATTTTATTTATTTTTGAGATTGCGACCTCCAGAGGTTGGTATTTTTTTATTTATTTTTTTTGAGATTTTGACCTCCAGAGGTCAGTTGATATCTCACATTTTCACAATTAACACATGGACACCTAATCAATCTTGAAGTTAAAAAATCATCAAGTGTCTTTGCATGATTTATAAAACTAGTAACACCTTCTGCAAATTCTGGAATCATACCAGCTCGACCAGGATTGTTTCTGTTGTACATCCAAGTACGATTAGGCTTCATCTACACAAACAATAATGATAATTTTAATTCAATACCTAAATAACATTAACAACTTTTTAAGTTTAACTAGTTTAATTAAGACTTAATTCCAACAACTAAATCACATTATTTATTTGAACTTATTTAAACAACTTAACAACTTTTTAACTCTAACTAGTTTTGACTTAATTCGAACAATTAAATACACCAACTAAACCACATTATTTATTTTTAACTTATTTAAACAACTTAACAACTTTTTAACTTTAACTAGTGTAATTTTGACTTAATTCCAACAACTAAATCAACAAACTAAACCACATTATTTATTTGAACTTATTTAAACAATTTAACAACTTTTTAAGTCTAACTAGTTTTGACTTAATTCCAACAACTAAATCCACCAACTAAACCATATTATTTATTTAAACTTATTTAAATAACTTAATAACTTTTTAACTTTAACTAGTTTAATTTTGACTTAAATCCAACAACTAAGTCCACCAACTAAACCACATTATTTATTTGAACTTATTTAAACAACTTAACAACTTTTTAAGTCTAACTAGTTTTGACTTAATTCCAACAACTAAACCACATTATTTATTTAAACTTGTTTAAACAACTTAAAAACTTTTTAATGTTAACTAGTTTAGTTTTGACTTAATTCCACCAACTAAACCATATTATTTATTTGAAGCTATTTAAACAACTAAACAACTTTTTAAGTCTAACTAGTTTTGACTAAATTCCAACAACTAAACCCACCAACTAAACCACATTATTTATTTTAACTTATTTAAACAGCTTACAACTTTTTAACTTTAACTGGTTTAATTTTGACTTAATTCCAAAAATTAAATCCACAAACAAAACCACATTATTTATTTGAACTTATTTAAACAACTTAAGAACTTTTTAAGTCTAACTGGTTCTGACTTAATTCCAACAACTAAATCCACCAACTAAACCACATTAATTAATTTAACTTATTTAAACAACTTTAACTCTTTAACTAGTTCTTTTGACTTAATTCCAACAACTAAATCCACCAACTAAACCACATTATTTATTTAAACTTATTTAAACAACTTAAAATTTTTTTAACTTTAACTAGTTTAGTTTTGACTTAATTCCACCAACTAAATCCATCAACTAAACCATATTATTTATTTGAACCTATTTAAACAACTTAACAACTTTTTAAAATTTTTTTAACTTTAACTAGTTTAGTTTTGACTTAATTCCACCAACTAAATCCATCAACTAAACCATATTATTTATTTGAACCTATTTAAACAACTTAACAACTTTTTAAGTCTAACTAGTTTTGATTTAATTCCAACAACTACATCCACCACCTAAACCACATTATTTATTTTTACTTATTTAAACAGCTTACAACTTTTTAACTTTACCTAGTTTATTTTTGACTTAATTCCAACAACTAAATCCACCAACTAAACCATTTTATTTACTTGAACTTATTTAAACAACTTAACAACTTTTTAAGTCTAACTGGTTTTGACTTAATTCCAACAACTAAATCCACTAACTAAAACGCATTATTTATTTTTAACTTATTTAAACAACTTAACAACTTTTTAAGTCTAACTGGTTTTGACTTAATTCCAACAACTAAATCCACCAACTAAATCACATTATTTATTTTTAACTTATTTAAAGAACGTAACAACTTTTTAACTTTAACTAGTTTAATTTTGACTTAATTCCAACAACTAAATCCACCAACTAAATCACATTATTTATTTTTAACTTATTTAAAGAACGTAACAACTTTTTAACTTTAACTAGTTTAAACAACACTTAATTCCAACACCTAAATCCACCAACCAAACCACATTATTTATTTGAACTTATTTAAACAACTTAACAACTTTTTAAGTCTAACTGGTTTTGACTTAATTCCAACAACTAAATCCATCAACTAAACCACATTATTTATTTTAACTTAATTACTTAAACAACTTAACAACTTTTTAACTTTAACTAGTTTAATTTTGACTTAATTCCAACAACTAAATCCACCAACTAAACAAGTTAAAACTAAATTTAAAGTTAAGTGTCAACACTAGATGGAGACAAATTGATCTTGCAAGAAAATCAATTTTGTCATCAATAGGATCAACTAGTGTTGGTACTTATGCTTAACAAACACATTATTCCTAAATTAAAGCTTAAAATCAACACTAGATGGACACAAATTGATCGTGTAAGAAAATCAGTTTTGTCATCAATAGAATCAATTAGTGTTGGTACTTATGCTTAACAAACACATTATTCCTAAATTAAAGCTTAATATTAACACTAGATTGACACAAATCGATCTTGCAAGAAAATAAATTTTGTCATCAATAGGATCAACTAGTGTTGGTACTTATGCTGAACAAACACATTATTCCTAAATTAAAGCTTAATATTAACACTAGATTGACACAAATCGATCTTGCAAGAAAATAAATTTTGTCATCAATAGGATCAACTAGTGTTGGTACTTATGCTTAAGAAAAACATTATTCCTAAATTAAAGCTTAGTATAACACTAGATGGACACAAATTGATCTTGCAAGAAAATTAATTTGGTCATCAATATGATCAATTAGTGTTGGTACTTATGCTTAACAAATATATTATTTCTAAATTAAAGCTAAGTGTCAACACTAGATGAACACAACTTGATCTTGCAAGAAAATCAATTTTGTAATCAATAGGATCAACTAGTGTTGATACTTATGCTAAACAAACACTCGATGGACTCAAAAAAATTATCATAAAATTAAAGCTAAGTATCTATACTAGATGGACACAAACACATTATAGAAAATAATTGTACTTGAACTTTAGAAATTTAGAAGCACCAAACCGTATCTCCTACTTTGATGAAAGAAGTAGTATAGTCTGGTATCAATTTTTTTAGATGTTGAGCTTCCTCAGTTGCCTGGCACGAAAAGAAATAATTTAAAATTTCTTTAATGGTCATTATAGAGAGATTTCAGTCATTATTAACAGTTGACAATTAGTAAACACCTAATTCCTTCATCAATTCAAGATTTTCGACTTTTGAAAGCATCACTTGGAAATTAGAATGCAACTCATTTGTGTTTGACGATCACTTGCATCTTTTTCTATTTGGTTGACTCTTATGCTTTCTCTTTTTCCACTATTGTTTGTATATCTTTTATTAAAATCTTTGTCAATTTTGTACTTCTTTCTTATAATGAAGTTGTTTTAACCCCACACCCACTCCACAAAATTGTTAGAAACTTGGTCTTGTAAAATCTTAATCTTGACATGTTGAATATAACACTAAAAAAGTAAAATCTACCTCCTCTATCGAAACATCTAGTGTTGGCCTCAATATTTTAGTGTTGGCCTCAATATTTGTTAGTCTTAAGACTATATTCAAAGGTAGTTTCTAAGTGTAGGCACCCCAATTCTTACACTAACAATAATTTCCAAACATTTGTTCTTGCTGGTGAGCTATCTCTCATGTCAGCTATCTCTGCTGGTCAACTGGTTAAAAGTCATATGAAATATAATAGATCTATCAAAGATATTTCCCAAATAATCTCTTCCTCTTAGTGACTGTGAGGATTAATTAGCACCCCACTTGATCATGTACATCACCACCCCTACTATTTCTATATTCCAATAATAAATAAAAACATGGGAGTAAAATTTTCACAATTAGGAGGGAGATCTAGAAGCAGAAGAAGTAATTTGAACCAAAATATAATATAAAGTAATAATCCTAAATCATCCCCTATTATTTTATCCTCATTTTCTCCTAAATTATCCTCTCTCCCTCCCACAAAATTACAATGAAAAAAGTTGAAGAAAAAAAGAGACAATTAAAGTAGTGTTTAAAGGAGTATTATCAGATCTGGAACCATATCATTTTAAGTTGTTTCTAAAAAGAAATCAAAGCTTTATTTTTTTATGGGCAAGGATTTTTCAATAAATGAATAAAATCACCATGGAAAAAATAAACTTGCCTTATAAATTGACTTCTGCGATGGCGAGCTTGTGCGACGGCGAGCTTCTGCGACGGCAAGCTTGTGCGACTGAGAGTTGCGACACCCTTTGCTCTTTGCTGCTGCCGAACTCTGTGCGCTGCTGCTACAGCCCTCTTCTGCTGCGACCTACTGCTGAGGCTGCGCCATTCAGGGATGGTGGCGTGGCGCTAGTCAGGGATGGGTGGGGTGGGCGCCGGTCTAGGATTGGTGGGTGGGCGCCGGTCGGAGAAGGGTGGGTGGGTGGACGTGAGAGAGAGTTTAGGAGTGAGAAAGTTAGGGTTTTGAGATTATCATTCTTTTAAAAAAGAAGTGTTAATTTACCGACCACGGGATATCAGTATCTTTTAAAATAATTATCTATATTTAAAAATATTTAATAAATACCGACATCGTGAAGTCAATATTATTTAAATATAATAATAATTTTAATATACCAACCTCTTAAGGTCGATATTTTTTAATTCATTTTAATACAAACATACCTCTTGAGGTCGATTTTATTAATTAAAATTAAATACATACATCTATATCTATATCTATATCTATATCTATACTACCTTAAAATCATGAACTTCAAAACTTGAATGTTGAATTACTATAATACCCCCAATTAAAAATACTTAATTTATTTTATTTATTAATTTTATTAATTTTATTATATTGAAAGTAGGTACCTTTCCAAATTAAAGGATTGTGACTTTTTTAATGAGTTGTGACTTCTTCAAAGGGTTGTGACATTTTTGACGGGTTTTGACTTTTTCAATGAGTTGTGACTTTTCCAAAGGGTTGTGATTTTTTCAAAGGGTTGTGCCTTTTTTAAAGGGTTGTGACTTTTCCGATAAGCAATGACTTTTTCGAAAGATTGTGACTTTTCGGATAAGGCACAATTAACACCTATTCATACTACTATTTGGTAGCTATAAATAGAGGAGTTTGCTCACACTTTTAAACTACAATTTCTTTAAGTTCTCTACCTTCTTCTTAAAAAATCTCAAGTGTTATTTGCAAAATTTGATGAAGTTTGAAATTCAATAAAATTCGAGGTACCTCATAAGAAATAGTTGGTGAAAAAATTGTAGCAAATCATTCACCAATTCACACTCGTATTTTTACTTACCATTTTCATGAATTAAGAGTGACGAAAAGTTGTGAGAGAGACAATAGTATTTAACATATATGAAAAAAGGCATATGATTTGGGTAAGATATTTCTTCTTTCTTTTATTTATTTATTATTCTTTTCCCTCAAACGAAGAAGTTTCTTCCTAATATTGCTAAAACAATGGGTATCAATGTAGTCCATTGAATTATTAGTTTTGATGTTAAATTCACTATTTCAAAAATAGATTTTTGCTTGTACTTATAATATGATAACATGGCCATGATAATAATTATTTTTTAATAGATATGTATGTAAAAATTAACGGAGAAAGTAAAGTTTTGGTGGCAAGAGATTTAAATCAAATGGAACACTAGAGTGAATTTAGCATGAACATATATTTTCGTCTTCCTTCTTCATTGGCTACGTATTGTTCCATATAATTTTTCTTTATATCACAAGATACACTCCTTACTAGCTATATAAAAATAGATAAGAAAATAGTGATTGATCATAAAATGATCTTAAATCAAATTAATGATTCTATTAATAATACTTTAAATTTTATTCATCTATTCATTTTTATTAATGAAAAATTTAAATATTTTATATCATGATGCAACTTCTATAAGATACTAGATACTTTCATTAGACAACAACTATATGATATGTATGCGGCAGAAAAAAGGAGAAGACTACAATTTCACAAAGATAAGGTAGAACCTTAATGAAATGAAATATTTTTAACCATAGGTGATGTTATTCATATCTTAAAATTAAATTATTCTTCGGAAGTATATTTAACCATCATTCATGATAACAACCAAGTACACATTTTGGTAAAATTACTTCTCTATGATAGCCTTACTCAAATACTAATTGAGTAATAATATTTTGTAAAAGATATGTTGCATATAAAGATAACATATTAAAATACTTATAGTAATCCTTATTAGTGTCATGCACATATTAAATTTGAAGTATGAATATTTAACACAAAATTTCTACTTAAATGGTGTGTATCATGTATGTTCATAACCTCAAGAGGAAAGACTATTGGTGACATTTTTTTAATGGATATTTTTTTCTACTTTGTTGATTAGATTTGTTTGAAAAATTGAGTGAAGTAAGAAATAATATTACTAAAGAAATGTCACTTTATTCCATATTTAAACTTTGAATGCATTTTGAAATATTTTATTTGATCTCAAAATACAAGTAACTCTATGACAATATGTATTAATAACTTAAGAACACTTGTCCTATGTTTGTTCAATTATAATTATTTACTAAAAAGCTTTAATTTAGTAATTTAATTATTTATTAAAACATCATGTACTACATATACGATACACCCGTGCAACGCACTGCTGTAAAACTAGTTACCTTAAAAGCATGAACTTCTAACTTGAATGTTAAATTACTATAATATCCCTAACTTGGGTTGTCACTTTTTCGATGAGTTGTGACTTTTCTGATAAGTTGTGACTTTTTTTCAAAAAGGTTGTGATTTTTCGATGAGTTATGACTTTTCCAAAGAATTGTGACTTTTTCAATAAGTTGTGACTTTTCCAAAGGGTTGTGACTTCTCGGAAAGGTCATGACTTTCAAGATAAGACACAAAAAAAACTTGTTCATACTACCCTTTGTTGACTATAAATAGAGGGGCTTCCTCTCATTTTTCAACCACTAATTTTTTTTTAATCTTCTAATCTTCTTCTTGCATTTTAAAATTTTTGTGTGATTTATTGTTGTTGAGTGAGTTCGAAGTTTAGCGGACCATGATGTACCACTATTTTGATGAAGTAAATCATTCTATCCTAAGAGGGTATTTTCCATAACCTCCAGGACTTGAGGAAAATCATTTTGATGATATAATATTCATTTGTTTCTAATATATACATTAGTATGTAATGTTCCAATTTATGAAATTAACACGATGTAGGCTAAATTCATTTGTTTTCTTAACAATTTATCTTGTGATGTAGATATATGTTTTTGAATATCTTTTTCCAAAATTCAGAGAATTGTCACGATTTTTTTTTGTGTGTTTAAGAGAAAAAGAATGACTTTATTTATTAATGTTACTTATGTGATTTAGTTTGTCAGGATTTCTTCAAAATAGTTGTACTATATAAACATTGTTCTTTTGTTTTACTTATATACAATTTCTTAATATTCTAGTATTTCAGACGAAGAAAAGTTTATATGACTTGAAATAATGCCAGTTGAAGTTTATATTAGTTTAGTTTTTATTATTTATTTAATAGCTAATATTTATGAGATAAATATTTTTATTAATGCAAAAATATATTTATATTTGGATAGGTATTTGTATTTAAATTAAAGTATTATATATGTCACGAATGTATTATCATGTTAAGAAGATCTCTAACATCAAAACATATTATTTTAAAATGTTCTGAATTTTTTTTTAAAACAAAAAAAAAACTAATAACAGAACCGGGAGGTGCCGATTCCGGTACCGTTTCGTCCCAGTTCGTTACCAGTCCGGTTTCGTTCCGGCTTGTATCGATTAGGTCCAGTGTCTAGGGGGTCCGGGAGGAGTAACGGGACGGAAAATGGGATTTATCGGTTAGTTCTGGTCCGGTATATATCGGTTCTGGTCCCGGTCTGGTCTGGTTCGGGTTTTTTAAAAAAACAAATTTGCAGAAATAGCCGTTGGGCAACGGGTTTTGGGCCCCACCAATGGCTCTTTCATAACTCCCCAAAACATCCCCCCCCCCAAACTTTTTTTAATACCCCAAACTTCTAAAAACTACATTTTCATCCTTCTTTTACCTATAAATACCCAAAATCTTTCATTCTTTTCACTCACAAAAATATTATCTTCTATTTTCTCAACAACTCTCAAAAGTCTCAGTCAAGTCTCTACTCTCAAATCTCTTATTCTCGTTAAAATTACGAATTTGATATTTGGAAATTGGATTTGGAGCTTCAAAATTCAACTTTCAATTTTCGGCTTTCGGTCATTACACGTCTACTTTTTTAAGTAGACGTTTGGTACATTCGTTCCAACTCACTTTTCATTTAGTTATTTATTTGTTTGCATTTAATTATTTATTTTGTGAGTAATTAGTCTCTAGTCTCTACTTATTTAGTTATTTATTTGTTTAAAACTATGCATTACATTTTCGTATTATGTATAATTTACTCACTTTTTATATTTGAATATGTATTCCGTTAAAAACAATGTTGACAAGGGTAAAATAGCCATAGTTGATTCGTTGATTAATTTATGGACCTCAAAATCCCAGGAAAAAAAAACCGGTAGTACTTCTAAATCTAAAACTAAAAAAACTTCTCAATTAAGAATAAATATGGATGATTATACGCATGTTAATGTAATTGTTTTTAATATTGATAGTAATAGTGGATTAGATCCTTATCATGAACATTTACAAAGAAGGTTTGGTAATTTTGATGAGGAATTACCTGAATATGATGAACATGATAATGTTAATGATTATATTGATAATTTTGATAATAATGTTGATGAAAATGATGATGATGAAACTGAGCCAGTTACGGCTACTACTCCCACTCCCAGTCCCTCTCCCCCTCCCGCTCCTAGTCCTGCTCCCTTTCGTTGTCCTACTCCTGTTCCCCCGTACATCCTAGGCCTAAGGTAGAACGTGCTAAAAACTCAATTGTGTGGCAATTTATGACTCATAATGAAGATAAAACACAAGCTACTTGTAAAAAATGTAAACATAGAATGAATCATAAAACTGTAGGAAAACAGGGCGAGACGGGACATTTGAATAATCATTTAATGTCATGTTGTAAATGAATTTTTACATGCTAAAGTTGTAGCCGAAGCTAAAAAGAATGGTACCACCCTTCCTGAAACTGTAGGAGTAGGGGGCTCTAATATGGTCCAAACACAATTAAATACTTCAAATGTTTCTGGCTCTAGTATACAACGATCATATAGTAGAGAAAAAAGATCTTGAAGAATTAGCTAAAAATGATTGTATTATGGGTTTGCCATTTAGTTTTGCTGAAAATTCCAGTTTTATTCATTATATTCAAATTGTGTATAATCCACATTTTAAAGATTTTACTAGAAATACAATTAAAAAGGCTATCTTTTGATTATCAAGCTCAATATTTTCAATATCTTCGTTGTTTATTTTACTATAATAATTGTAAAATAGCTATTACTTCTGATATGGGCCGCAGTGTAAATGGTAATGATTATTTCACTATTACTGCACATTGGATAGATGAAAATTGGATTATGTAAAAAAGAATTTTAGGTTATAAATGTTGTGAAATGCATAAAATCGGTAGTTATGTAGCTCAAATAATTATAGATGTTTTACAAAACTATGGAATTTGTGATAAAAATAATTAGTGTCACCTTAGATAATGCTTCTAATTATATAGCTGTTGTTGAAATACTAAAATTGTCTCTTTGCCCTGTTTATATTGATGGTTTTCATATTAGGTGTGTTGCACACATATATAATTTGATTGTTAGAGATGGTATAACAATATATAATGATGGTTGCATAAAATTGAAACTGCATGTCATTTTATTTTTAAATGTCAAGTTAAATCTAGACGTAGAAATTTTGAAAATCGTTGTCGTGAATTTAATCTTCCACCTAGAAAAATTCCAAAATCAGTGTGTACTAGATGAAATTCTTTATTTGAAATGCTAGAAGTCGCTTATGAATATAGGAAACCGTTACAAATAGATTGGAATGCTCATAATTCAAATATGACCTATAGACTTGATGATAATGATTGGAATGACGTAAAAGAATTTATAGAATTCTTAAAAGTTTTTATTTAACTACAAAAAAATATTTGCTCTTTATTATCCAACTATTTGCTCTGTTTTACCTAATATTTGTGCTATTTCTAGTAAATTTTATAAATTCAAAAATAAACCAAGATTTGAAGAATCTGTTGAGAAAATGATTGAAAATTTTAAAACTATTTTATTCCTATTCCTCAAATTTATTTAACCATTTGTTGTTAAACCCACATTACAAAGATGAAGGTGCATCACGAATGGTTGATAAAATATATTTTAATTTGGGTATTGAAGATGATGAAACACCTAGTTGTCAAGAAGTTAAAGATAGTATAAAAATTGAAGCTAGAAAATTGTATGACTTGTATAATTCTAATAGAATGAATGTAGTACGTAATGAAGAACCTCAAAGTTCTAGGAGTAGATAAAATGAAGATGATCTTGATGATATGATAGATTGTTATCTTGAACTTTCTCATAATTATAGAAATGATTTGATGCATATATTAATCAAAATACAGAATCTACTACTGATCTTCTAGAATGGTGGAGCAATCGTGGCAAGGGATTTCCAAAACTTCAACCAGTTGCTCGAGATGTGTTTATAGAAATGATTTGATGCATATATTAATCAAAATACAGAATCTACTACTGATCTTCTAGAATGGTGGAGCAATCGTGGCAAGGGATTTCCAAAACTTCAACCAGTTGCTCGAGATGTGTTAGTTATTCAAGCATCTTCAGTAGCTTCGGAAGGGGCTTTTAGTGCAGCAAGATTTCAAATTGGAGATCATAGATATTCATTAGCAGCAGATAGCTTTGAGATATCAGTACTATCTAGAGATTGGATTAATGGCGAGAGAAGGAGTTATGGTCGTCCAGCTTTACCGACCAAATTTGAAAATGATATTGATGAAATAATGCAAGATTTTTAGTGACGACGACATTGATACATTGGAGGAACTATCTAATCAACCAATTCCAGATCATGTTACTAGAGAAATGTTAAATGATTTAAGAAAAGATTTACTTGGTAGGATGAACTATTAAATTTAAATGTCTATTAGTATGAGCATGATAATTTGAGGTCTAATTCAAACAGAACCCTTCCTAGAAGGTGGTTGTGTAGATTAGATCTTTTATTACTCTAATAATATTTTGTAAATCAAATTGTACTATTTAATTAATATTAATAAAACTATAGGCTATTCGCCTTAAACTTTTTTTATTGTCTAAAATTTAAATTTTTAAACTTTTAAAATGTGAAATTTAAATGTCACGACCTAAAAATGGACGTGATGGCACTCATCTTATCCCACCAAGACAAGTCAGCCTAAAACT
>NW_006239036.1:1318069-1341136 GCF_000226075.1 Solanum tuberosum
AAATTTAAATTTTCAAACTTTTAAAGTGTGAAATTTAAACTTTTATACTTTTAAAGTTTGAAAGTTTACATTTTAAACTTTAAAAGTTTAAAATTATAAATTTTTAACTTTAAAATTATAAAAGTTTTAATATTATTTGATTAATGTTCCTAATATTTTAATTGTAATAAGTAATTTTTTTTAAAAAATGTAGTCGTTGGGACCCGGTTTTCGGTCCCGGTATGGTACCCGTCCAGGACGGATATACACATAATTTTCTGGAACTACCGGTTCTGATCCGTCCTGGTTCCGGTACGGTTCTGCCCTGTGGTACCCGGTTCCGATTCGTCCTGGTCTGGTAGTCCCGCTACCGATCCCGTTGCCAGCCATAGTGTTGTTATTTTTCCTTTGACGAATCATGTTTGGTTGAATAAATTAAAAATCGTTTACAAGTATATGAATTATATCTTTATTGGGTGTAAGATGAACAAGTGAATATATATATGATTTCACAAAGAGAATATATTCTTTAATTTTAATTTTTAGTGTTTTCGGTAAAAAAAAGAAAAACTTTCTCAGTTAACTATGGACAGTCAAATAATTATCTTTGATTTATGTACACAATTAATCGAAAAGTCAAATATGACAACCAACAACAAGAACGCCATCTATTATGTTATAACTTATAAAAAAAATTAATATACAAAAAGTAGTTCTAAAAGATAAAATGTAGTTATTCTCTTCACATGTTCTTATGATATCTAAAGAGTTTAACGTGGAATACACATGCACAACACATATGGTTAGATGACAAGAAAAATACACAATAAATATCATTTATAAGGTAATATTAGTGCGATACGACTAATTACATGATTGAACCTCATCAAATTGAAATAAATATATATAATATTGCATTTAACTAATAAATCCATAAATGTCGCCGGGGCATTCATCAACCCAAATGACATAACCATAAATTCATAGTGACCATACCGGGTCCTAAAGGCCGTCTTGGGAATATCAACCCCTCTCACCCTCAATTGGTGATAACCCGAACGAAGGTCAATTTTGGAAAAATAGCTAACCCCTTGAAGTTGGTCAAACAAATCATCAATTCTAGAAAAGGGATATTTATTCTTAATGGTCACTTTATTCAATTGACGATACTCGATGCACATTCTAAGAGACCCATCCTTCTTTCTAACAAACAACACAGGAGCACCCCATGGAGAGATGTTCGGTCGGATAAAACCCTTATCTAGCAAATCTTTTAATTGATCTTTTAACTCCGTCAGTGCCATACTACCTTCAGACTGGGCAGGTCTAGCACTGCATTTCTGCGAAATCTGATACTTGAACTCACATCTGTTATTTGGTGCAGGTGCACTAGCAGGTGATGGAGCAGGTACATTCGGATTTTGTTGAAAAGATGACCGATTTGCATTACTCTTCTACTTCCTGGACTCATTACCTGTAGTCTTAGCCTTCTAGTTCCAAAACTCCTCTCTATCTCTCAACTTATCTTCCTTAACTTGCTGCACATGGATAATAAGCCTTGCTATGTCCATGTCCCCTATCAACATCGCAGGGTTACCTTCTTTGTTTGACAGACGAGAAAACCCAGACAAAAATAAACTCATCTCGCTCCTCATATCAGCAACCATCCCTGGAGCATAACGGGACAGTTGAGTGAACTTGATTCTATACTCATGCCCACTCATGGATTCCTACTTTAAGAGTGAGGAATTCTCTTACCTTTTCCTTTCTTAGTTCATGAGGAAATAAATGCCTCATGAAGGCCTACTCGAACACAGTTCAACTCACAATTGGTACTCCTTCAACTCTAATCTTCTTCCATTGGTCGTACTAGACTCTAGCAACACCCTTCAGTTGGTATACAACTAGTTCCACATACTCAGCATCTACAACATGCATCACCTCAAAAACCTTTTGCAACTCTTCCATAAAGTTTTTCCGGATCCTCAGTGACACTTGAACCGGTGAAGTCCCGAGGATTCATCCTTAGGAACTCACGAATCATGGATGTATCTGCCACATCCTGTCAATTCCCTCTTTGTTACCCAGCTTGGATAGTCACCACTTGACTCAACATCCGGATAGCATCTCGGAACTCAACATTAGTGACCTATCCTTGGGGTTAGACTTCTCGTGCATTAGGGATCCCTAGATTCTTGGGATCAACCTTCCTCCTAGCAAGACGACCTCGAGCAGCTCTTTGTGGAGGCATGATCTGAAAATATGTGTGAGCACAAATTAGAAATAAACTTTTATAGAGTCCATCTCTATCGAATGAAAAGAGTATGAAAGAAGTGAGATATTTCTTAAATGTTGTAGCCTTCTCATTATAGATGTGATGCACTTCACAGCGATAACTAAGACTCTACAAACACTGCTTCATAGACACTCTAGGACTCTTGAACTCTGGGCTCTGATACCAAATTTGTCCCACCCTGGATGTAACTGTCACTCGAGAACCATTGATGGTCCCCAAGTGAGCCCTTGCCCTGGCTCAATACTCAGTGTAAGACTTACTCAACAATATATGAGCTCAAAAGTAAAGGTATCTCAAAAGTCTAAAAATAAATAACTTAAAATATTTAAAAACATTAAACTGGACAAAATAGGCAACTCAAGTCTTGAACATTAACAATTGAAAATGAAACAGACTTCTCATAATACCAATGTCTATGAAGCCTCTACTTACAATGATGGTATTCGGTGAAGACCCACGATATCCAAACAAAACTAAAAAATAAATGGGAATCCTCCGGAAGCAAGGAGGCTCACCAAAGCGACACTGGAACTGCAAGTGGTATCAATAGTGTGCATGTTGATGACCCTAACCTCTTGTATCTACATCATGAAAGATGCATGCCAAATGGCGTCAGTACATGAAATGTACGAGTATGCAAGGGGAACTCTAAAGCACAGACGTAAGCTTGAACTGATAAAAAGAAAGGACATACTGACCTCATCTAAACTCAACTCAACTCAAGGATACTCAAACTGAGAAATACTCAACTCAATTCAATATAAAAGCAACAATAAAGATGCGTTATAAATTGAGAACCATCCTAGTTTCAAGGAGCACAAACATAGTAGGTTTATGAGTCATAGCCATTGCTTTTCACTAGCGTTTGAAGTTGGCGTTGTTATCCCCTCTAACATTCCAAATGATTAAGTTCATCATGATTGTGTCCACTGGTGTTTGAGCAGTGAGATTCTTCCCTATCTCCATTTGGAAAACCCATAGTTGTTCTCTTACGGAGTCAGAGCCGTGCGCCGCCGGTATTGCTCATTTCTTTCTCCTCAGATTCATAGTGAACTTGGTCATCTCCCTCAGACAGAACGCGATAATAGCTTTGCTTGAGGGCTCTTTGAATTCTTTAAATAGTTTCTTTTCCATTAATATGGGTTGAGCATTTTGTTCCCCTAAGGAGGCTAAAATGAGCTCCAAATCTTCGTTGCTTTAACTCAGCATTTGGACCAGTGCTTGTAGTCCTTCTCCTTGGATTTATACCTCTACCTGGCCCTCCTGTGTGTGTAGGGGTTCTGAGCTCCCAGTGGGGGTGAAGGTAGGGTTGAGGATGGACTCTGATGGTGGTGTTTTCAGGAAGAAAAGAGCTTTCTGGAAGACTTATGCCATCACATTGTTCAGGGATGACATAGACATCCGGTCTTGGATCATCATTAGTTGGGTGTGCAACAGGGTTTGAGACCACACCTACTGGCCCAGTAAATCTATGGAATAGTTTAGTCCTTCCTTTACCACATGGGCCAGGTAAGCCGAATTTTGGATGATCACGGCCATTGGTTGTTCACCTACTTTCACATTCAGGGAGAGCGATCTTCCTTGCATTGTGTGTGGTCCAATAATGGTGTAATCGTGGTGAAGACTAGCGGTACTAGTGGTGTGTTTGCCATCACTTTCTATGGGTTCTTGAGAGCTGGAGGAAAGGGTGAAGAAGGAAGAGGATTGAGTTTCCTTCTTAAGGGATGAGGAAGAACCATTGTAGTTCAAAACGACGGGAGGTGTCACTTCGACTGGAGTAAGGTGATGATTACTCTGTATATTGTAGGGGTAGAGTTTGTTAGGAGTTACTAAGGTTGTGGCTTTCATGGGAATTATTGTCGAAGTTTCGTGAAAGGATTAAGGTAATGTTTGGGGGCTTTGCCGGTGGGGCCATCATTTTTAATGGGGGAGTCTGACTAGAGATCTCAAACCCCCCGCTAGACCTGGGAGTTAGAGGGGAGGGGGACTTTGAGGCACCATTAAAGGTGAGGTATGGACAAATAATTAATTTGGTTTTTGTGTCTAGTAAGTATACTTTTTTTCTAAAAACACCATGACCCACGCGAAAACTAACAAAGACACCTTGAACAATAATAATAAAGATATATTATAAAAAACTCATAATATATTAAATTGAGTCGGTCAATTGACCTACATATTGATTTGACGTAACAGGACACTTCATCCAATACTAAGTGCCAACAATCGTTAGTCAGTAATCTAACCCAACTAAGTGAGTTGGGATCGAATCCCAAGGGAGTGGTACGTATTTGACAATCAATAGAAAAGCATGAATGTTCTCAAGTCAATCATAGGTAAAAACATTTACGAATTGGTTCAAGTTTAGGGTGACACAAGTGTTAAATAAAAGGGGGATTTGGTTTCAACTATCAACTACAACAGGAAAATAACACGAAAATAACAAGTATAGTGACGGGTTCTTGGGATGTGATTGGATTATGGGCTAAGATAGACAAATGGGTGATTGCAATCAATAGTGAATAGATGTAAATCAGTGAATAAGCTAGACTTTAGTGGGGATAAACTTTCTCTCGAATAATTTACCCCGAATCAAATAGGTTTCTCTCAAACACCAATAAGCAGAAATAAAGAACAGCTTACGCTTTAGTCCATTCACTCTCTCGAGTTGAATGTGTTAAAAAGGGTTTACGATTCACTCTCTCGAGATGAACCCATGACAACCCAATACCCACAGACCATTAAATTAGTAATCTTGGTTTTAAAACCTCTCTCTCAAGCAAGCCAAAAATACGAAGGTAGAGTTGCATTTGTAACTACAACCGTTTAGATTAAGCCACAATTATTGAATAAAATCACTTTCAAACAGCATTTACACTATCAATTAACAATACCCAACAGCTAAATCAACTCATAATCACATAATCACACCCCAAGAATTGGAGTTTTAGCTAGACATCATAAAAAGGTAAAAATCATTACCAAATTGTGTTTCCATCAACTGGACAAGATTAATATCGTCTTTACAAAGGTCTAAGATGAAGAATCTTCAACACCCACTTCCAATTTCTCAGAAATGGAAATCGTCAAAGCTAAGAAAATATTGTCTCCAAACTCACTTCTAAGCTCTCAAACTTGAAAACAGAACAATAATGATTCTATCTTTGAAAACTAGATAGATATCTGATACTAAACTAAGAATTTAAAAATGTATTTGTAGTTGCCAGAAATGTGCTGCGAAGGATCATTCGGTGCAATAAGTCGGGATCGTCGATCCACTAGGCAATCCGCCCTTTGGTCAATTCCATCGCCATTCTACTTTGGCCTTCAGCAACTTCAAGTTCTGTAACTTTGGGTGATATAGCACTGCATCGCGGAATCGTTCGGCGACTCGCCGACTGCTCCTTTCTATCGCCGACTTGATTTTCTCCTTCAGGGCTTGGCACACTGGAACATTAGGCGAGACCATGGCCATTCGCGACTCACCCAATGGTTTAGCGATCTTCAGGCCTTCTTTTCTTCGTTCTTTCAGCTGCCTTGTTCCTTTTTGCTCATTAGTGTCCATGCTTTGTTCCTCAATCCAAATACATGAAAATCAAGGATTTACATCAGTTATTGACACAAAATATGCATTTGAGGACACTAAATCTATTAACAAAAATTCCCAAATGAGTCCAAGTCGTGGACTCATCACATATGATTGATATGAAAAAAATATATAGAAAACTAATAAAAGAATAATCTCCTATTAAGAAGACTTCGTTCAACGCCTACATTGTAAATGTTGTTGTATTAGTAAAAAGAATTATTTTCAATTTATAATAGTTTAAACATTTTTCTCCAAGAAAATATTATTACCTAACTATGAAATATTTTTATTTTTATATCATAAATTATTTATCATTTATTTGAATAAAATACGTGAGGAAAACCATTGTTTAACAATCAAGTAAAAAGGAAATAGTTTTCCTTTCGTGGAACGTCCCTTCCTCAGCAACATAAGTATATGAATAAAAAGTTGGGTGTTACTCCAGAGTTAGTATAAGGTAAATACATATTGTGGTTTAAATAAGGAAAAAATTAAGAATCAAATTTTAGTAGATACATTTTAAATATTAGATATTAAAAATTCTTATCTCTTGAGTATTGTTTCAGAAATAAAAAGACTTTTGTTTTCGAAAATCAATTTAACTTAAGTTTTAAAGAAAAATTGATTTTCAAAGAGTGTCGCCACTTAATTTTTAATAAAAATCAAGAAAACTTTAAATTTTCAAAAGACTTAAACAGAAAAATCATTTAAGAATCCAAAGAGGGTTCAAGGTTCAATTTACACTTCAAGAAGGGATTAGGCATTCGAAGTGTCCGCTAACGTGCGGTTGACCTATGACTTGACTAAGGGTTTAGTTTGACTAACTTAAAAAAAAATAAAGGAAACAATATGTTCAAAGTTATTTGAAAATAAATTAACTTAAGCACTTTAAATGATTTTGAAAAGAAAATAAACTTTGTCCAAAAAAGAAAAAACAAAATAAATAAAGAAAGCTTATTAAATAAGATTATTTAAATGCAATAAGTTATCATAATCAAAAGTGGTTCATCTTTAGGGGATTTAACTAAATTAACCAAACAAATCAAGTTAAAGTTAAACAAATATAATAAGAAATGCAAAGTAAAGGAGAGAGTAAAATTGGACTTTTGCTCATGTATTGGGTTATAGGTCCACTCTTCCACCTATCCTAAATTCTATGAAGGCTGCATCATTTGGGCCCTTTTTCAGCCCACTTTCATTCTGAAATGTGTCCATTTTAGTCCTCTTTTGGACTGTTGTTGCACCTGGGCCTTGTTAGCCTATTTTTGCCCATGTATCACTTTGTATACATAAGTATATACTAGTGTATATCAGCATGTATATCAGTCCTTTTCTGCATTTTTTGCTTGCGTTTGCCCTGTATTTTAGCTTCCCAGCAACTTTAACAAGATGGAGACTCAAAGAAATTCAACTCGAAGATATGCAAAGAGGGAGTCCAAAAGGGACTCGGATTGATGCACATACAAAAAAAATTGAATCAACATTAGCCAAGTCGCATGTAAAAAAGAAGTAAAAATCACATAAGAATCAAATTTATTCCAAAGCTAACAATGGTGTTTTAAATTACCAAATAATAGAACATCCCATTGTATCTATCATAAGGATGGTAAATAAGAGACAATAAAATAAAATACGATGAAATAATGATAATAAAATCTTGTGCAAATGAGATACAATTAATATTAACGAGGCATGACCAACTGCACGCGCTAGACAATTCCTGACCATATGCAAATAAAATAGCATTGGCAAATCTTTTCAACGAAAGCAACAACTATGATAAGAGAGGAACAATTTGTATCAAAATTAATCAACCTGATACATGTTTGAACTAACTAAGTTACACAACGACAAGATGTTCTAAATAACATCATTTTTCCGAACAATGAATTTAAATAAGCTTTTTCAGGACATTTTGACACTAACAAATTGAAACAGAGAAGTAAAGACTGTCTCATTATACACAAACTCATATTAATATTTTAAGCAAAAATTGCATATTCTGAAAAAGAAAAGACATACATTAATACTTAGATACAATTCTAAAGGATATTTTAACAAAAGAAACAATCACGATTTCAAGAAATTAGTTAATCTAGCTAAAACTACTACTCAAAATAAACAAACAAGAACATTTATCTTCATTGAGGGGTAAAAGGGTGTGAAGCAAAACACATTCTCATTCTCAAACAAAGCAGCAATAAACGGTGAGAGAAGAGGGCATTGTACCATAAAATTAGCTATTATTGTATCCTAATTCACATATTACAGCACTAAGGGGTCGTTTGGTAGAGTGTAATTAGGAAAAATAATGCATGCATTAGCCTTGTGTATTATTAGTACCTTGTTTGGTACTCTTTTCCAATGTATGCATAACTAATGCTTGCATTAGTTATACACCCTATTGTGTATTAAGGTGAGTATTGCTAATACCACGGATTTCTAGGTATTAGCAATGCAATAGTTTTAATGCATGCATTAGCATGATTAAAGACCCAATTGCCCCTCAACCTTTTTTACATCTTTTCTACCATAATAGTGGAGGGTATCTTTGTAATTAATTAAATATGCAATGCATGCTATTTTTTAATGCATCAAACCAAACAATACATAAAAATAATTTATGTATAACTAATGCAATCATAACTAATACATGCATTGCTAATGCAAGCATTACTAATATACTCTTTTTAACATTATTCTTATGCACACTACCAAACGACCCCTAATAGAGTTCAAACCGAAAGAAACAGATATAGACATACAACTGCTTCACCAAACAGAGAACAAATTAACTACAATAAAAATGAAATAAGAGAAAATAAGGTGCTACCTTTTTCGGAGCAGGGAGACCACCACGAGCTTGACCTCTTAAGCAGAAAAGACACAAAATTTTAAAAGAGAACAGAGCCTTTGGTTCCAAAAAAAACTTTGGATTTCTTCAATAAAATTGCCTTTTCTGGATATGAATTTTGTGTGTGTGTTTTTAGAGTTATAAACAATAGTTAAAATCCATTTTTTGGTCCCCAAAATCCGCCGCCTCAACAGTAAAATTGAGGGGTATTTATAAGGGGAGATTTAGAGCAGAAAGAGGGGGAAACCGAGGGATTAGAATTCAAAATTCGAAATTCCAAAGAATAAGGGACGAGGTGGAATTGTACGAACTCTCAACGGATTTGAGAGGAGGACCACTGATTTAGAGAGGAAGGACAAACGAGCAAGGAGATGGGACACATTGGATGATTCTCCAACGTTTCTTGTACAAAAGGATAAGGACGACGGAGATGGACGTGCGCTAGACTCTGGTTCGCTAGGTTGCTGCTCGCAATTCTGGGCTTTTGGAATCTGAGTTTCGCAGTAGAGAAGACGAAGTTGGGGAGGTGGGGTCGCGCTGTATCGCTGGTGTATGAGGAATTGACAGAGACATACAACTATTATATATAATTGGCAATATATAGCTCAATATTAATTAGCAATTAATAGGCTAAAATAAAATTAGCACATATTAGCTTAAAAGAAATAAAACCAACTTTTTATAGTTTTTTTCTTTTTATCATCTGCAACCAACCCGCATTAATTAAGGAGATGTGGAATTATTTTTTCTTCCATATTTTTAACTCCTATAATTAAGAAAGTTAGCTTTTCAATTTCTTTAAATTCTTAAACTCAACTTTATTTAACTGTCTATTTAAAAAAAAATAGTAACACAATTTACAGAAACATAAAGATATATTTGATTGTGATTTTATGATTATTTTTTTTTACCAATCAACAATAATTAGTTTATTAGAAAATCAATTGCCTACTTTTATGAAGTGAAATATATATATTTATTAATTAACCCATTAAAAAAAGGTTACACCAACTTTTAAGGAATGATTTTTTTAAAATTCTTTAAATAACTTATTAAAAGATTGTGACTACTTTTAAGGTAAGAAAATGTATTATTAATGCTCTAACGTGTATTAATTATCACATAATCGATAATAATTAATCAAATAATATTATATGGCATTTTATTAGAAACTGTAATAATACATATGCATAAATTATACAATAATTAAAGTTGCAATTACATAATGTATACATAAAAAAAATATGTATACACAAAAAAATATTCATAAAAATAGACGTGTAAATTTTATTGATGTATACAGTAATTGTAGCATGTGTACATAAACTTTATATTGTATACATAAGAATATTACCATCAATTATATGTATTACTATAATGAATACAAGAGTGAGATTAATATGATACATATATAAATTTTAATCATTAATTGTACATGTGATTTTGTTTATGTATATGGTAACTGCACTATGTATACATTAGTTCGTATTCATCGTGTATTCAGTGATTTGTATTCACATAATAAACTTGTATACTTTAATTGAAATTGAGATTGGAGTTCATTGGTATACATTGGGTTGTATTCATCAAAATCAACATTCTGATTTTTTACGAAGATCTTTCTTACCCATGAAATTGAGAACAAAAATTTCAAAAAACTATTACCTGAATTTTCGCCAAAAAAAGCTTTAAAAACTTTAGTTTCACAAATCACGAATTTTCAAAACTAATAGGGCAAGAAATGCTACATAATTATATATTAAAAGAAATTATTGGAAGGATCAATCGATAAACATACAGTTATATCTGATTTTGCATAAACAAAGTAAATTAAGGAGAATAAGAGAAAATTTAGAAGAGAAGCAAATTTACATATGAAAAGGATTTTCGAAAGAAAACAAAAGAAGGTTGAATAACTTAAATTTTTGCAAAAACAAAATTGAAAAAACTTCAATTCTACAAATCATGAACTTCAACAATTAATTTGACAAGAACAAGATTATATATAAAGATGATTTTTAGAAGTATTCATGAAAAACATATTCTTATATCTGATTTTCATAAACAGATTGAATTAAGGAGAAGAATTGAAATTAGGGAGAGAATTACATATGAAAAGAATTTTGGAAAGAGAAAAAGGAGACAAAAAAGAGAAGAACTCTATTTTAAAAGTGTTGACAAAATAAAAAAGAGATAAAATAGGGATAATAAAACAATAATTTTTTAGAACGTGTGTTTGAGAAAAATAAGGAGAACAAAAATACATTTTAAAATAAAAATAAATTATTCAATACCAAATAAATAAAACAAAGTCTTTTTCTTGATAAAAAAAATTAAAAGTGGGTTATTTATTGCTAATTTAGTCTATAGGGTGTTATAATGTGCCATTTTATCCTGGTGTATTGATGTACGTATTATTGATGTTGTTGGGTTATTTGGAATTGTATTGGAATGGGTTTGCTGATGGTATTTTGTGTATTGGGTTTGTTTAGTTTGACAAGTGGGCTGCTGGAAATGGCACTAAAAAGCTCAAAATTGGTCTCTCCAAATGTGTTTAAGGTGAGGTAATGAAAGAGGGTAGATTGGAATGGAGAAATTGACCCATTGGATTGCAATTATAGCCATTGAATTAAGGACTTAGCCATATTGAGTTAATTAGTAAAATTGACTAATAATTAAAAAAGATGAATTAACATAATTAATTAATGAACTTCTTAATTTTAACGAAATAAAATAATTAACTTAAATATAAACTAATTAATTCAAAAATATTAACTATTAATTAACTAAACTAATTGACAAAATTCTAAATAAAACTAAAATCTTTTTTCACGATTTTTGAATATTCATAAATATACTAATTATATACATAATTATATAAAACACACATATTATTTAAAAAATATAAAAAGTGACTAAAATCACTTTAAAAACTTGAATTTTTATAAAACTAATTATTCCAAATCGTTTGAATTTGAAAAGGCTCGATTATTAATCTATATTGTGGATGTCCAAAATTGGGTGTCAACAAGTATACTAAATTATTTTTCAATTTGGTAGTAATATATTGTTTTTTTCAAGGTAATTTTGTTCTATCCAATTTATAAGTTGTCATAGGAAATTATTTTTTAAAGACTATTTTCTTGAATTTAAAATAATTTACAAAAATTCAAATTGAATAAAATTTCAATGAAGTAATAGAATTGCAAAAGGAAAAGAAAAAGAGAAGAAGATGGGATGATGAGGCTAGATACTAACTGTAAATCCAATTACTATATGCCACCAAAATATTTAAAAAGATTGTTTCATCTATCATAAAATATAGGCAAAATAGTCTGATGGACCCTTATACTTGACTCGGATTGTAAATTGGACCCTTCTACTCTCTAAAGTTTCAACCAGACACTTAAAACTCAAACAAAATAGAAATTTTAAACCCTTATGTCAGCCGGTGTTCCTCACTCGATCTGACATGGATGACATATCATATCCACGTCAAAAAAGCCACGTCATATCCATCTCATTAATTTAATTGTCACAATGCTATTTTTATATATTTATTTTATTAAACAAATAATTACTTTAAAAAAATGTTTTTCCCTTTGTTCTCACGAACCCTAACCCAAAAGAAAGTTCATTAAAATTTGGCAGCCCCATTTGAGCTTACAATTTCATCAAAATTGATATTAGAAGAAAGCACTCAAATCCTACTACTCTTAATACTAAACTTGACACCAAAAAGCTTGAAATTAAAAGAAAAATTCAAACTTGAAAAAAGAAAGATCAAGAAATATGAAAATTTCAAAGTTGTATCTATGATTTAAAAGAGAGATGAAAATTTGCTTTTTATTTTTTTAGAAGTTTTGCTTCTAAAGAGATAAAAAGAAGCAAGTAGTAGCAGCAAAAATCCTTCTTCAATTTCGTTTTGAGCTTTCAATTTGGAGAAGATTTTTTTCTTTTGTTTCCAATTATTTTTGTTTTGGATTTTTGATGAATGTGTTTGTTTTCATTTGAAAAGTGAGGAAAAATAAGATTTCAAGAAAAAATAATCGATAATAGAGAGGATATGGATATAGCAGTTAAGAGATATACTATTTTTCAAAAAGGTGGGTGACTGGGTTTGAAGAAGAAAGGGATTTTCTTCTTCTTTTTCTTTTTTTACCTTTTTTTTAAGGTAGGTAAATTTATTTTTTCTTTTTATTTAATTTTCTTAACTTTTTAATTCAATTCACGCTCATGTTTCGCGTGTGTAACACACATTTTTCCAACTCAGCTAAATTAATGTCACCTAAGGCTAGTCAATGGTCAAAGGGACTTAAATTTTTTTGTTTGTTTGAATTGAAGTGTCCAGTTGAAACTTTGTGAAGTAGAAGGGTCCACTTTACAATTCGAGTAAAGTATCAGGGTCTACCAGACCCTTTTGCCTAAAATATATAATATAAAAATTTAGAAGATACTGTAAAATAGTAGTAGTTGTTAATTTAAGTAGCCACCCTGGACGTCTATAATGCCTAGCCTGAGCGGTGACCCAATCCGTTGTTGCATTTGAGCAAGTCAATTTGACGCGTAAGGGGACGTGGCCTTCCTAGTGTTAAATGACATAATTATCCATTGACTGTTTGGCGAATTTGAACTAGCAAATGGGTAAATCTGTCAAGTAAAAAATAAAAAAAAATGCTTTTTATTATTTTTAGAGAGAGGAGAGGGGCCGGGGTTGAAGGAAGAAGAAAGAATAGAAAACGGCATTGTTATAATAATATTCTGTACAACTACTACTCTCTGGCAATTAACCAGTTAAGCAAACCCTTCACCACAAAAACAAAACCTGCTCTCTGCCAATTTGAAAATCAGAAGCAATATTTTGCTGTTCTAGGTGTATTGGAGTGAAAGTTGATCTGTAAATCAACACACAAGATGTGGGGTATTTCTAGATGTTGTGAGAAAATTTACACCGTTGCGGAAGGGGGATCTAGTTATTGTTCCAAGAAAAAGGATGATTTGTGTAATCAGGTAACAGATTTCTTCAAATCCTTTCTACATCTTGCTTAGACAGGAAGAAAGAAACTTTTCAACTATTGCGGCTTTATATATGAAACTTTATCATCTTTAGTTGGCCCATTGGAAACTGAAATCAAATTGATGTATGATCTGATTCTAGATTTTATGATCAGTAAGTATACCCAACATAAATTTTCAAAATTAGTTTCACAGGCCTATTTGCTTGTTGTATGTTAAACGAAACTTACTGATCTTGAGAAAAATTCCCGTGTCGTCTTTTGTGATTCTCTGTATTTCTATTGCTTTTCAGTTTGAATATATCTAACCGTCTACATCAAGTATTTTATTTTGCCTTTGTAATTCAAGTCCTTTTGCTTGTTGTTGATATTTGCTATGCTTGATTTTACATAATAATAGAGCTTGTAATAATGTGTGTATCTCTAACAAGAGATCCTGTTGAATGCAGGATACTGGACGAGCCTCGAGTATGTCGAGACTAAAATGTATTTTGCGTGGCTTGGATCTTAAAACATATATCTTTCTCTTTGTCTTGATACCAACATGTGTCTGGGGTATATACGTCCATGGCCAGAAGATCACCTACTTTCTACGCCCTTTATGGGAAAAACCACCAAAACCATTTAATGAAATGCCTCACTATTATCATGAGAATGTATCAATGGAGAATCTCTGTAAACTTCATGGCTGGGGAATCCGTGAGTACCCGAGGCGTGTCTTTGATGCAGTGTTGTTTAATAATGAGGTTGACATGCTTACCATACGGTGGAAGGAGTTATACCCTTATATTACAGAGTTTGTTCTACTTGAATCAAATTCAACCTTCACTGGATTGCCAAAGCCTTCTTACTTTGCTAATCACAGAGGAGAGTTTGAATTTGTTGAGTCAAGATTGACGTATGGACAAATTCCTGGGAGATTTAGAAGAGGAGAAAACCCTTTTGTTGAGGAGGCCTATCAGAGGCTTGCATTGGATTATCTTCTCAAACAAGCAGGTATTCAGGATGATGACTTACTGATAATGTCCGATGTTGATGAGATACCTAGTAGACATACCATCAATCTTTTGAGGTGGTGTGATGATGTACCTTCAGTTCTTCATCTTCGGTTGAAGAATTATCTTTACTCCTTTGAGTTTCTCGTTGATAATGATAGCTGGAGAGCTTCTGTGCATCGCTACCAATCGGGTAAGACAAGGTATGCTCATTACAGACAGTCGGACACCATCTTGGCAGACGCAGGGTGGCATTGTAGCTTTTGTTTCCGCCGCATAAGTGAATTTATATTTAAGATGAATGCCTACAGCCATTTTGACAGGGTCAGATTTTCTCATTTTCTTAACCCTAAGAGAGTCCAAAGGGTTATCTGTAATGGGGATGATTTATTTGATATGCTACCGGAGGAGTATACATTCAGGGAAATCATTGGCAAAATGGGACCAATTCCCCACTCTTATTCAGCTGTTCACCTACCGGCATATCTTTTGGAAAATGCAGACAAGTATAAGTTTCTTTTGCCAGGTAATTGCTTGAGAGAAAGTGGGTGATCTAGGTAGCAGGTTTTTGTTATATTTTCTTTTTGGTGAATGTCAAGGATGCAGTTCTTCGTTGCTCCTTACAAATCAAATGACAATCCTGCGGAATGTCCATGACTTCCTATCATACTGCAGAAACGTTTGGAATGTTTTGAATGAATACATCAGATTTGGGAAGTCAGATGATTTTTGTATATAGCTTCTTAGATATCGTTTTCTCAGGACAAAAAGGGAGTTTGCTGTTGCAGAAGTGCTATTAGTTCGAAACTCTGTATGTCATAGTATATTAATTCCTGATTATGCGACTTTCCTCTTGTTGGGAAATTTTGGACCAGTACTAATTTATTCACATTTCTTGTGTTCCTTATTTTTCTGACTTTGTACTTTTATATCACCGAGTATAAGTGTTGACCAGAAATCTGTCCCTTTGTTAATTGGTTTGATTGATTTAACCAGGTTTCTAGTATGCATTGAGTTGGTATTTTTTATCTAAGATAGTGAGTGAATGGTGATTATTCCATCACACGTGTATATACACTTTGATTCTCTTGTGTTTACAAAAAGAAGTTTGTTTATAAGTAAATGCTGATTGTTGAGGAGGAATTTCTAAACATTAATTGTGCTATTCAATGGCTGCTGCCACCAAGATTGAGTGCATGAAGCATGACCCCCTCACTTTGGGGATCTGTGTATGAAATTAAACTCATAGGCGGCCCTTGTGTTAGGTACAAAGATTGAGTGAATGAAGCAAGCCTCACTTTGGCGATCTATCTGTGTATATGAAATTTAATAAATAGGCGGCCCTTGTGTTCTAGATTCGCATAGGTAGGGGGTTAAACTACTCTTTTCAATTGTATGCTATGCGATTGAATCCCTCTCCAACCCATAGGGATGGCAATGGGGCGGGGTGTGTTGAGCTTACCTGCAAAAAATTTAATCCGCCCCTTGTATAACATTTTTTCTTATTTTCAAACCGCCCCACCCCGCCCTGCATAGACCCGCACCGCAAGAATCCGCCCCGAATAATTTTTTTAATATTTTCTTTTTCTATTCAAGTTTGATACTAAAAATAAAATTCATAAAAATAAATTCATTTTCATTAAGTTGTATTAATTTTATAGGATAGTGACTTAAAATTTTATTTTTTAGAGGTCAATTGGGAAACATATAAGAAATTGAATTATTTTTTATCGAACCATTTTCATTTGCTATCTTGAATATTTTAGTAGCTTTAACGAAATTATCTTATTAAATAATGTTTTATCACTCTCATAACATATAAAAACTTAAAATTAAGTTTAAACCACATAAAATCAAATATGCCCGCAACCCTCCCCGCCCCGCCCTGCATCCGCTCCATCCCATTGCCATTCCTACCAACCCATTTCTATTTTACCCCCCATTCTCTAAATTCATCTCTATTTTACTCTCCATTCTCTATATTTTGAGGGTAAAATAGAGAATGTCTTCGCTAACTCACCGCCATATTACTCTCTATACTTCATTTATACAAGATGTGAATAGTAGTTCTCCAAATTTGGAAAACTATTATTCAATTATGTATTTCACTTTTTGATTAATTTAATATTTTTTCTATTATATCATTAATTAAATAATGTGTAATTATTTTCTCATGTAATAAAACGTCTAAAAATATATTATTGACAAGCTACTACTTTCAACCGAATTAATAATTTTTTATTTTATTTAAAAAAAAAATTGTCACTTTAAATATGTAATTTAATATTATTTATATTACATAAAACTATTAATTAAGTTTTTAATATTTGTATTTATTTTTTAAGTAATATACCATCTAAAAACATATTATTGATAAGTATACTACATTCATTCCGAATTAACAGTTTTTTCAATTTAATTTTTAATTTTTTTTGATTTTCCATTATGAAAAATGCACAAAATTTACATGATAATTCAAACAATCTACTTTTATGTTATAGTGATAAATTATTAAACTACACTTTTTAACGAGCATGAAAGTACTTATTACATAGTTCAAAATGGAATAGGGGGAGTAAATTACCATGCAAACTAATTGGACACAAGATGAAATTGTTATTTTAAACAATTTTTAGCTATATGTATATGAAAAAAATAAGGACAAAAAATTACTCATTTTGACGTAATGCATTAATAGAGAATTTATGAAAGCAACGTAATAGTCTTGAAATTTGAGTATTTATGTAAAAGTTAGAATAAATTTTACGACGATGCACTATTTATTATGTAATAGTATTTTATCATTGATTTCAGTTTTATTTGAATTGTTCGTTAATATGTATTATATATAATATTTGTTGCAATTTATATATGTTATTTAGAATTTAGAATAAAATCTAATTTTATATAAAATGGAGAATTTGAAAAGAATAAATTTTTATATGACATGAACATATTATATAAGATTATAGGGTGAATATTTTCCAAAAGAAGAAATGATTTATATTATGAAACAAGAAAATAAGAATGAAATAGAAATAATAATATAATATTGAGGAGAGAAAAAACGATTCTTTTTTAGAGAATAAAATAGAGAATTTGATTGAAGTTGACTGTTTGAGAAAATAGAGAACTCTATAGTTGGAGAGTAATAGAGAGGGTAAGATTTGAGCTGCCCTTAAAGATGGTGAAATTTCAACCATTTTGTCGAACCTGTAACAACCCTCTCGGAAGGATGCTACTACTTAACAAAAGCGCTAATATAATACTTGCACATTTAAAAGGGATTAATCTAAGATATATAAATTATAATTCAATAGAGGAATTTAGCCCAAAATAAAAAGTGAAAGGTATAAAGGCTTGTCATTTAGAAATTTAGTTGATATCAAATTTAAACAAGACAAGAGTCCCAATTTATGGCGGAAGAATCTTTCAAAATAATTTTAAAAATACGCTAAGAGAGTTTCATGTATTATCTATACTACTACAAGACACGTTATAAATCATTACCAACTTCGGAGTACCGAAGCTTGAATGGTTCATGCTTCATACAAACCTTTGAAATAAACTGTAAATTTAATACATTAAAAGACTTGGGTTTACATACCCCAAACAGTAAAACATGTAGTCATATTTTACAACCCATGGTAACATGACCAAATTAGCCTTAAAAATTTCATGTAAATGTATAACATATAGATCATGTACAAGTCCCAAGATTTATGTAAACTATAGATGCCTATATGCAAATGTTATCTTCCCATAAAGCTCTCAAAATCTCCGTCTCCAATGGCCAACTTTAAGTATCCCCTCAAACGTTCCCTACGATAGAAGCAACTATCGCTAAGCATAAAGCTTAGTGGTGTAAAAACTATATGCGAGGAGCCACTAGATTCACCAAGTTACCTTTCAAAAGTCATGGGCAGCACAATTGAAAAATAATAAATAAATCAAGTAAACGAAATATCAAAGGTATCAAGTTCTATATTTAAAGATCCAAGTGTCAAGAACGCTCATAGCACCATTTCCCAAAAGATCCAATATCAAGGCTTGCCCAATATATACATCATACCGTCACACCCAGCATAATCAAGTATCAAGAAGGACCGAAGCCCTGTATCAAGAAGGGTCAAAGCCCAAAAATCAAGAGAATTGAGAGCCATATTAAAAATGGTTTCCTAGTTCATACTTAAAATGGACAACTTCCATACTTAAGACGAACCACAAATTTAGAGTCAAGATGGCCAATGATCCGAATCAATAGGCATGCCAGTAGTGACAAAATCAAATCCACAAGAAGGACAAAGTCCCAACAAGAATGCCAGGCGATCAAGCAATCCGTACAAGTGGGTGAGTTACACAAGTGTCTTGAAAGTCTTAGAGAATACCAATATGACAATACAACGTGACAAGAAGTAACCAAGGTATCGAGATAACCCTTCAAATAAACAAGCAGATAAAAGGAGTACAAGTACAAGTTTATACACAAACCTCGGGCATTAGCATAGAAACAGTCCAACAAAACTTCAAGAGTTCAGTATCAAGGTCCTCAACTTCTACACGAGTATATATATCCTTAAAAATACAATTAAATAACTTCTTTATCTTGTATTAGCTCAATAATGTTGACGTAAAACAGGATCATCATCACAAGTAAGCCTAGCATGTACCAAAACAGTGAATCTGTCCAGCCTGGTTCCTCAAGTTGCAACTTAGTTTTGAAGAGGAAAACGGAAAAGCTGGACTTTATATCCTTCATGAAAGATGTAGTTATATCTCTTAAAGATGCGAATAATCAAGAATCATCGCAAAATTCATTTTGTACAAAAATATATATTTAAAACACTAACAGTTGAACATACAGGATTTCTAAATAAGAAATCTGGACAGAACTTGTCCTATGTTGCGTCCCTTATTTCGAATCGATAACAACAAACTTAGATTTTTACATAAACACAAGAGTTGTAGGTATATGAATTAGCTTTCCAAATCATATTTATTCACCGAAAAGGGAGTTCTAGAGGACGAGATATTCTAAAAGTACTAAACACTACTCAGGTCAAAAACAGATTTCGATTACTCACCAAAAGGTAGGATGTGTCTTGACTTCCAACCAAAAGGACCACGGTTTTCTTGTGATTTTGTGAGTAATATGGCTAGGGAAAGTTCTCCAGGTTTTTTAGAGTTAAGTAACACGAATTCTTATAAAGGAGGTGTCAAAATATATGTTATAAAAGTGATATTTGTCACTTAATAGATATAGCTGAAAGAAAAATTGGCTGCCCAAAAGTAAAAAGGTTGACTGCCCAAAATGTATACATATATACCAATATGTATATACCTCACCTCCCTTTCAAGTTATAGGTAATTCTAATTAGTATATTACGTAAATACCCCAATACAATCCCTTAAATCATTGTTACGCAAATTTGCAAATATTACAAAATTTTGAGTTCCTAAAATGAGAATAAAACATACTAAAGTAATTAAAGAATGGTGTATCGAAAAGCGAATATCGGTTTTAATATTTAGGGGTGTTACAACTCTCTCCCCCTCAAAGAAATTTCGTCTCGAAATTTACCTTAAACTAGTCCCAAAACAAGCGTGGATACTTGGTCCTCATGTCTTCTTCTCGCTCCCAGGTAGCTTCTTTTCCAGAATGGTTCCTCCAAAGTACTTTTACTAAGGGAATTATCTTGTTTCTAAGGTTCTTTACTTCACGAGATTGAATTAGGATAGGTTCTTCTTTATACATCAAGCGAAGATTAACCTCAATAGATTCAACTGGAAGAACATGTGATGGATCAGAACTATATTTTCTGAGCATAGAAACATGGAAGACGTTGTGGATCTTGTTTAACTCAGGTGGCAAAGCTAATTTATATGCAACAGGTCTGACTCTTTCAAGTACCTCATAAGGTCCATTAAATCGGGGACTAAGTTTTCCCTTCTTACCAAATCTCATAATCTTTTTCCATAGAGACACCTTTAAGAATACTTTATCTCCAACTTTATACTCAATGTCAGGCCTTCTAAGATCAACATACGACTTTTATCTATCCGAAGAAATATTTAGACGATCCTTGATCATTTTTAACTTGTATTCCATATTTGCACAATTTCAGTACCAATAAGCTTTCTTTCTCCAACTTAACTCCAACAAAGAGGGGTCCAACATTTTCGTCTGTACAAGGCTTCATAGGGAGGCATTCCAATACTCGATTGGTAGCTATTATTATAAGAAAATTCTATCAAAGCCAAGTGTTTGTTCCAACTACTGTCAAACTATATAATGCAAGGTCGAAGCATATCCTCTAAAATTTGTATCACTCTTTCGACGGACCATCTGTTTGAGGATAGAATCAAAGTGCTAAATTTCAACTTAGTACCCATGGCTTCCTGCAAGCTACCCCAGAATCTAGATGTAAACCTTGGGTCTCGGTCAGATACAACAGACATAGGGATCCCGTGTAGTCTTACAATCTCATTAATGTACAATTCAGCTAAACGCTCAAGTGAGTAATTCGTCTTGATTGCTAAAAAGTGAGCACACTATTACCCATATTGCATCATGATTTCTTAGAGTGCCGAGGATGTCCAGAAACAAAGTCCACAGTTATTCTCTCCCATTACCATTCTGGCATCGACAAAAGTTGTAGCAAACCATCAGGGACCTAGTGTTCTGCCTTTCCTTGCTAACAAACCAAACATTTTGAAATGACTTCCGCAATGTCTCTCTTCATACCATTCCACCAATAATGTTCTTTGTACCTCCAAGATGCATTGCATATGACGATGTATGTTCTTAATTCTATTCTCTTCTCAAATTTTCATCATTAGAGACACATAACCTATTTTGATAAAACAAGGTACCATCGTTCGTTAATACAAAATCAAGCTTTTCCCCATTTTGAACTTATCTAGTCAATTTTATGAGTCTCTCATCTAACCTTTGCACTTCTTTCACTTGTTCAAGTAATATTGGTTTGACTTGCAAATTAGCAATAACTGAACCATTTGAATCAAGTGCAAAACAAAAATTCATGGCTCTTAACTCAAGAAGGGCAACAGGCTCAAAGCTAAGCTTTCGAAGGATTTTTCGACTTAAGGCATCAACAACCACATTGACTTTACATAGAATCGTTAATCGTGCATTCATAATCCTTGATGAGTTCAAGCCATCTATGTTGTCTTAGGGTCCGCTCTTTCTGTGTACCCAAATACTTTAAGCTCTTGTGATTAGTGAATATATGACATTTTTCTCCATACAAATAATGTCGCCATATTTTTAAAGCAAACACTATAGAAGCAAGTTCAAGATCATGAGTAGAATAATTCAATTCACGTGGTTTTAATTTTCGAGAGGCACAAGAAATAACTTTCCCTTCTTGAACCAAAACACATCACAGACCTCGATGAAAAGCATCACTATATATTACATACTAATTCCCCCCAATTGGTAGAGTAAGTATAGGAGCTTGTGTCAACAAGGATTTGAGAGTTTCAAAGCTCTCTTGGCATTTTTCATCCCAAGAAAACTTTACTTCCTTCTTCAAGAGTTTAGTCAAAGGGGAAGCGATAATGGAGAAACCTTTCACAAATATTCTATAGTACCCTGCTAAGCCCAACAAACTTCTTACCTCACTGGGAATTTTGGGAGGTCTCCGTTCAACAACTGCTTGAATTTTACTAGGATCAACCTATACACCTTCGGTTAATATAACATATCCTAGAAAAGCCAATTCATTAAGCCAAAATTCACACTTGGAAAGTTTAGCGTAAAGTTCTTTCTCCTTCAAAATTTACAACACAATCCGAAGGTGTTTGTCTATTAGAAGAAGAGGCCATAACTTATTTCCTTCAAAATGGAAGATCACATTGCATTAGGGGCATGCATGTACATTATGCATGTGCACTCTACATGCAATAAAAATATTATAAACCATGTAAGTTAACTGTAACGACTCGAGAGCACCCCGTAGCTATTACCGGCGTATTCGACCTCTCGGAGGTCTTATACAAGCTCTTAGCATTCATCATAGCATTTATCATAGAAAAATAGGGGGAAATTTAAAACTTTTTCATAATATAACACAAGACTTAAAAGTCACCTCATTTAAACCTTTAATACAAAATCGAAGTACAACGTCTCAAGGTAGCCATCTTAAAGCATGATTACAACACAAGAGGGACACAACCCTTACAATACAAAAGAAACTACTATCTAGTACATTGAACTTAAGGAAACTCTTTAACATAAAGGTCCTTGAATCTTTAAGGACACACCCGAACTTGGGAATAGTAACCCAAGCTCATCACTTCTAAGAAAGGCCCTTTAG
>NW_006239036.1:1341529-1343462 GCF_000226075.1 Solanum tuberosum
TCATACTAGTGCAATGTGCAAGTAGCATCCCATAATACTACTCCCACCAAGTGTTCTTAGGAAGCCAACATATACTAGGCACATCATCTTCAACAAGTCATAACATCTTCATTTAACATTAGACATAAGACCAACATACTTCATAACATCATATAAGGACTCATTCATTTACTACATCATTAGTCATAACCCATTTAGTTCATATCGTAGGTAAACCACCCTCACAACCCCTTCACAAGCTCAGTTGTGGAATGTACACATGGAGTCCCATACCCCCACATATACTAAGCAAACCCATTAAGAAGTCATAAGTGTAATTCACATGCATAATCATACTTCATGTCTTGACATAAGTAAAGTCAACCTTAACATTCTTTCATATTAACATACATAGACCATAGTCTTCATTACATAAAGAGCCTAACCATAACATCCCTTAGCGTCCACTTGTGCAATGCATAAGTAGGGTCGATAGTCCTACCTACACTAAGTAACTCTTCAAGAAATCATGACTAGAGTTCATATTCTTATCTTAGTTCATTTCTTAACTTTCGAGAGACATTGCCATAACCGACATAGACCATGTGAGCTACATGGAATCCGGTGTTCTACACCCACACCGAAAAGAGAGGGTACTACTTGCCAAGGTAGGACCTACATACATAATAGCTATCTAGTGGATCCACTAAGCTAAGACCTACGGGGGCACGTAGTTATGGAAACCTTGACTTACTAGGCGTGGAGGTTTCCATCTCATGAGACAACATCTATGTTGGGAACCCGGACTTGCTAAACGTGAAGGTTCTCTTGTGGGAAGCCGAACTTGCTAAACGTGAAGCCCTCCACTGTCATTTTTCATGTTCACTTGGTGCTAAGCTCCAACTCCCTTTTTAAACATCTTTAAGCCTTTATTTAACTTTAGTTCATAAAGTAGGTTTTAGGGACTTAAACCCTCATATCATATAGCTCTAAGGTTTCTAAGATGAGAATGACTTTGCATCGTAGAACCTACATTATGTGAGAATGACCTTCCACATAGTCATACCATATTCATAACATAGTCTAGTTTAGAATGCAATTGAGGAAACCTTTCAAGAGACTCACTTTCACTAGATTATCATAATCCTTATTCATTCATTCATTCATGTGTGTGTACATATGTGAGAAAGCCTTTCACATAAACACCTTTATGCAACACATATTCATACCTTGTTAATTATACACTTTGCATCCATAATAATGTAAGGGTGCATATAAGAGTTAACCTTTCAATAGACACCATAACACATCATATTCATAGCTATACATGTAGAGTGTGTGTGCGCATATTGGTCCTCATAGTGACATAATAGCAACAACATTGATATTGAGTGCATTTCCCTTCAAGGGATTACAACACATCCACAATGTCCCCAAATCATGAGCAATTCACATATAAAAGCCTTTAGGGATTCTAGACCACACACCCACACTTCATCATAGGAGACAAGGACACATTCAACATTGAATAGGTACTCCTAACATGTATGTGATCACACATTCATGTAGGGGTCATATAGGTAGGGGTCGTTCCACAATAGTACTTAACATAATCAATCATGTAGACCACACCTTATCCCTAACATTATCATTCACATTATACTCCTCATCATCAACACACTTTAAACATCATGCTAGCATTGAGGATTTCATACATAAACTTCATAACATAACTTCATAAACATAGGCATCATAATCATCAATTCACTTCACATCTATTGCCTTCAAGGACATGATATCAACATGCATATATAGACAAGAAGTAAATACCTCCACCATAAGTGGATCTCAATTCTCATACTATAGACTAGAAGTTAGGTCAACCTACCGATTCTCTAAGCCATGATCACCATGGATCAATCCTCAACAATTCATAATCAATTGACATAAATAG
>NW_006239036.1:1343919-1349256 GCF_000226075.1 Solanum tuberosum
TAGGTTTTTGGGTTTTAACCAACTTAAAATACCCTAAAATAGGTATAATAACCGTTTATAATAATTTCCCAAATTACCCCTCACTTAGTTGGACCTTTTTAAACAAGTCGAACTTGAGTTTTATTTTTGCAGATTTCGTCGGGGAACCAGTCCGTGATGCGGAGGTGTGCCCACATGTTTCTGGAAATTAAATTTCGAGCCAGTAGAGTCCGCGACATGTCCGCGTCGTGAACTAAATTTTTTCTCCTTGGGGTAGCTAGTCTGCGATGCGGAGCTATTCCCTCCAAGTGCAATTTGCAAGCTGCCTTGGCAGCTTGCTTGGCCAAGGTTTGGGTCCTTCTCGGGGACCCTTAGGGTGGTCCCGGGGAGTCGTACCCGGACGTTTTGACCCTAAGAACATTTATTAAGACACTAGGGTCACCTCCACTGATTTTAGACTCCAAACAACACATAAAAACATGAACAACATACTAGAACACACCAACACGCAAAAGACTAGTTTCCGAACGTCTTGGTCTCCCTTGACGTTTGACTTCTAAACACTTTAAAACTGACTAAAAAGTATATTCTTCATTATTTTTAACAAGTCATTAATGCATAAAACCCACGCAAGGCTCTACTTTATCCTACTTCATTTTGAGGGTTGTTACAATATCCCCCACTTAGGAACATTCGTCCTCGAATGGCACTTAAAACACTTTCGAGGACTCAATAACCCAATTAGCAGCTCACAATACACAACATACAACATCAACATAAGAGCACACATCAAGGAGGAACATCAACTCCACATAAAAGGCTCAAAACAACTTTGTGCAATTCAAGAAAGTAGCAACACATCTACCAACTCCTTATGCATCAACTTTATTATTTCCCATTTCATTGGAGGGACTTCCTTCTCCAAATCATCATTCTCATTTCAAACACCAAAGAAACACAACATGAAACTATATCATTAAAGCACATTATGCAACTTTATCATAAGAAATCATTTAAGTATGCACTTCAAATCAACTCATGCAACAAAAGCAAGTAGAAACTTTATTTACAGACTCATAATGCATCAACCACATAGGCCTTTCTCATGTTCATAGGAGGAACTACCTTCTCCTAATCATGACATGATATTTACCCCTTTTATATCATCATAGAGTCCAATATGCAATGGCTTTCAAATGCACATACAGACATGATCAACATTTCCTCTCATGAGGCAATTAAGCAATTCATACTAGTTGCACCCTAACATGAGGATTATAGATCATCTATTAAGAACATACATGGCATTACCATGTTTAGTTATGTTCAAGGAGGGACTACCTTCTCCTAGTCACAACATACACACATGGCATCATAAACTCATAAGCAAACATTATACAAAGGTCAATTCATTTAAGGAGAAATTATCAACTTCTTGCCTAAGCATGCTCATACTCTCTTACTCATGAAGTCAAGAGTGCATTCACCATATAAAGATGCATATTGACATGAGAAACATGAATTTTATTACTAAAATTCCATTTTCATGTAATAAGAATCCTTCAAAACATGCTTAATATAGTGTCTTCTAGGACATGCATAACATACGGAGATCATGCAGCTCATAATCATATGCAAGACTCCAAAACATGAACAAGCTACTAGGAACTCTTTGGGGTCAAGCTTGAATAAGAATAGAAGGAAAAAATAAGGATATCAACAGCCTCACTAATTACTCATCATCCCCCACTCAGGGTAAACCCATCTAAGAGCACATTAAAGTAACCAAGAGAACTATCACTTACCAATTAAGCACAATGTCCCCTTCTTGGGATCAAGTTATGCAAACTCCTCTAATCCTTACCTACTTCATCTCTAAGGTAGGAACCATTCTCCACTAAGTCTTCACTATACTCTCTTAGGTGAGGATTTCAAGAATCCAAAAAAATAAGTATCATTACCACTCCACTTCATATCTATCACCCAAAGTGGTTCTCTAATCCTTACCTACTTCATCTCTAAGGTAGGAACCATTCTCCACTAAATCTTCACTATACTCCCTTAGGTGAGGATTTTAAGAATCCAAAAAAATGAGTATCTATACCACTCCACTTCATATCTATCACCCAAAGTGGTTCTCAACATGGAGAACTCAAGGAAGTTCAATGTAGAAATACTAAGGGCACTCAAAACCTTACCATCTAGGCACATTATCCCCCACTTAGGGTGAGCTTAATTAACTCTTTATCACATCATACCCTTATCATCACCTTTGGTGTAACTTTCCGCTCAACCATGCCTAGGTATTATCTAAACATCCTCTTGAATGACCATACTAAGATCAACCTTACAAGACAACTATCCTCTTTAGAGTTGGTCAACATCTATTCTCTTGTCCTTCCCATGATAATACATTCATTGGAAATGTTAGTGTTAAGATGAAACGGTATGCTTTTGTGTTAACTGTTACTTCTTCCTTGTATGTTCCAATGCTTCTTATGAGTTGTAATTCTCTAGTATCTAAAGTGGATGCTAAACTTGAGAACACCTTGATTGAAGTTCATTTATGTGACACCTTTGTCTACTATCTCTTTGCATATGATGAGTCCCCTGTTTGTCTTAAAGGTGCATTGCATTTGGGTCGGGGTATCATTGAGGTCTATACTTGTTCGTGTGACCCGATTATATGTACGTATTATGGTTTTGTCCCCGGTGAATGTTTGGGAGTGTTTGAGGCTATAGAAGTGTCATCTTTTGGGTGGTATTATCCTTTTGATATGAAGCATACAATTTCCTTGCTCTCCATCTATGGGATTAATAGTCAGGATACTAGAAGATACTTGGTTGTTCCTTGAGTTGGAGTCTCGTTAGTGTAATGCATTTGATGCTAACCATTGTACTAACGCCCATGCTATGAGGATATGTCTATTGTTAGTACTATACATAGGTTTTCAAGATTTAGATTCGAGGACGAATCCTTTTTAAGAAGTAGAGAATGATGCAATTCAGATTGCACCAAGGCCGCTCACTTGAAGAAAAGCTGGGGACCCCCAAGAAATGCAAGGATTGATCATGAAGCTAGGGGTTCTTGAGCTTGTACTGGTGGCAAGTAGAGGTTCCCATGCATGGAAGATCGCTTGGGGAAGTGCAGGGAAGAATATTGAAGCTGCCACTTTAGGCGAGCAACATGAGCCTAAAGTCATATAATGCTCCAGAGGAGGGGTCACATCACCATACCAGTTGGCGACCCACCGAGTCCCTTAGGCAAGCCTGATCCAACTCGCCTAAAGTTCCAGGAGCCTTTGAGAAGGGGCTCATCTCACCAAGTTGATCAGCGACTCGCCGAATCCATTCGGCATGGGCGACCCAGCTCGCCCTTTATCGTATTTTGGGCCACTTTTGTGCCTCTTTTGTAATAACTATAGATAGCTAGTTTAGGTTCTCATTTCAGTAGACTAATTTAAATATTGATATTTTTAACTCTTGTATGAGTGTTGAGAGATTGGTACAAGCTTTGTTTGATTATAGCTAAGAAACGTTGGTTGCTAGGTGAATTCGATTTCTATCTATCTATCTATTATATCAGTTGAGGTATCTAAATGAAACTTAGTGCCAACTTTAGGGCCCACCGATGGGTTAGACCTGATTTTAAATTAGCGTTTAGATAAATGATTTGACTCATAAGAGCTACAAAAAACATTATTTTTGAATTCCAAATCATGATTTCAATTTTTTTAAATGTAAAACTTGTCAAGTATATTTATATTTTATATAAAAAAAATACCCATCATTTTAATTTTTACAGAAGACACTAATGCTTGGTGAAGAAATTGTGCATACAATGTGAAAATTTTATATTAAATAATAACTAGTTATTATTATTACTGACTAGTGAATCTTGATAACATTATGTGCATTTGATAGTTTTTAATCACAAATATTTATGTGTAAAAGGAACATGAAAATATGTGATTTATCAATATAGCGCCTTAGAATATTCCAATGTCTTGCGAATGAACTATGGTTTACTCATTTGATAAGGATGTATAAGAATTGAGAAAATTTTGATAGTTTTCACAACTTTTGAATTTTTCATGTTTTTTTAAGGAAATATATAGCTTAAAAAAAAAAAATCAAAATTGCATGCCTAAAAAAATTTCCAAGTCAAATCAACCTAATTTCAAATTATGATCTCATATTGCATATTCAATCAGCCCCAACTATTTGTGTCTTAGATGTGCTGATTTATGTGCTTCCATGGAGAGAGGAAAATAGAAAGAGTAGACTCTTTTGAAACTCTAGGACACAAAAAATTGTTGAAGGCATATAATGGTTACTCTGTCATGGCATTATTTTATTCATAGGCTAGGCTAGGCTAGGCTTACTTTTGGAAAAATTATGTAAACGTGACCTTCTATTATCAGGTCTATTAAATTCAAATATTCCAAGGGTTTTATGAGAACATATTCCATTATAAGGATATTTTCCTCTTCAATTGGTGACAAGGACTATTAATCTAAAAACTGAAAAATCAAATAGAGAATAATGGAGAGGTATTAATATTGTCCACCAATTATGAGAATATAATTAGGCCTAAAACTGACCAATCATCCAGCCCACAAACCCAAACAAGGAGGAGTTAGTTTGGGGTCCTTAACATTTTCCCCCTATTTTATATTAGATCTTTCATTTTTTTTCGTAATAATTTTTTTTTGTGGGATATAAATTTTATTTTTATATTAGAATAGCTCACAAGTCATGTCCATATATGACTTCACTTTATAAAAAAACTTATGTCCACTAGGCATAAATTTAATGGCTAAAATGCAAAAAATAAGGACTAGTCTAATTGAAAGACAACATAACAAATTTATGATTGACTTGGGTATCTTAAAAACTATAATACATTCATGTCAAAGAGAAATTACCTTATGAATTTGCAGCTCGTGACTGTATATGGTACCGTGCAAGTTACCTTTTGGAAAAATGATTTCATAAAGAAGTTAGTTTTGTTAGTTTTTAAGTTAAAAAGTATGAAATAGGAAATGGAGGAATATAAAAGACGGAATGACCTGCGATACTCCTATTTGGCTCCATCTGTTAGTTTAACCATCATACTCATCATTTTGCCTACTGAACTCTCAAACTCATCAAAACACAATATTTTAAACCTCTCTTAGCCGAGCTTATGTGAATTAATATTGCTGAGTTAGAAAAAATGTGTGATTACACATGTTTGAAAGTGAGTTAAAATAATATTTTACCTTTAAAAAATCAACTTAATAAAATTAATAAAAGAACATCTTTTTCAACACCCCCCCCCACCCAACACCCTACCCACCCCACCCACCCCCCACA
>NW_006239036.1:1349266-1349879 GCF_000226075.1 Solanum tuberosum
CCCACCCACCCACAACTTTCTTCTTCTCCGCCAGCCCTCTCTCCTCCACCCCTACCTTAGCCCCCAACTTTCTTCTTTCTCCAATCCTTTCTTTATTTCATTATCAAATTCACCTATCACATCCACTCTTCTCCATCCCATTCTTCTTTTATGAAACAAATCAGTCGCCCCAACCCCTTCGTTATCTCCCCACCCCTACTCCTACCCCCTTCAATTTTTTTCTTTCACTTTTTAGGTTTTAATAATCGACCATGTTCAACTCAACAAGATCACAAGGCAATATTTTATGCAAGATGCAAATAGGACAATTTTTATAGACCTTCCTAGCAACAATATATGCACCAATGGGAGTAGACACCTTATATGACTCACGCAGCAATTCGGGCTCAACATGAAACTTTTTGGCAACAAAGGGAGTGACAAAAGAAAGAGAGGCACCCGGATCAATTAATGCATATACATCAAAGTCAAAGATTTTCAACATACCGGTAACGACGTCGGGGACTTCATCGACCCCTTGCCTCCCATGCAAAGCATAAAATCGATTGTGCCTTGGGGAACCATCTTGTTGTCCCCCTCTCCCCAAAGGAACCGCATTGGCACCTTGTGGACG
>NW_006239036.1:1351188-1351373 GCF_000226075.1 Solanum tuberosum
AGTCTTATACATAGCAAGAGATCATAAGCAACGTCCCCGGAATGGAGGACTCACAAATAACTTCGATAGAAAAATCATATTAGCCACGCGGAAGATGATGGTCAACCGGTGCTTCGGTCCCTACATGGTGACATTATGTAGGCATAAAGTATGCATTAGTACGTTTGAATGTACTAAGTATATGG
>NW_006239036.1:1352048-1357554 GCF_000226075.1 Solanum tuberosum
ATATATATATATATATCAACCTTCATAATTTGATCATGGAAGCATGAAAACCATAAACATCACATAATAATTCCATTTCATGATAATATGCAAAATAGACCATAATAGGGTGTGTAGTAGTAATTCCATACTTCAAGAGTTCATAAATAACCATAAGGACCCATAAACTTGAAGTAGAAATAGAGGATAAATGGTTGGACTTGTGGAAAGGAAGGTTTCCACAATCAAACCAATATACCTCAACTTTGGAGAATCCTTGATGAAGATTGGAATGGAGAATTGAAGCTTGAGATTGAGTCTTGAATCCAGAATTAGAGCTTCAGATGCTTGAATTTGGTTGAGGATCTTGGTGGAGTTTTGGAGAGGGCTTAGAGAGATTTTTTTGAAGTTAAAAATGACTAAGTATGGGACATATCCCCTTTTTAGAAAAAACGTCCCCAACACTTAGCCTCAAAAAACGAAAAAATAGCTCACTGGAAATTGCAAATCTGCACAGACAAGTTTTCCAAAAATGGTCATAACTCCCTCATCCTAACTTGGAATGAGGTGAAACCAAGTGCGTTGGAAATCTAACTCAAAGAGCTTTAATTTAATAGGTTGTGGCCCTTCCAGTTCCTTGTGTGCTAAGAGATATGCCCCTTTAAAGTTGACCCTCCAAATCACATTTTTTGCGATTTTCGAATTTCGATACGGTTGCTTTAAAATTCGGGTTAGATCCATCTCCCACTCAATTTGACCCCATGAATAAAAATATGAAGTCGAATTTCGGAAATCATGCACAGATTTTGAGATATATGGAAATTACAATTATAGGTGTTTCCGAAGCACATTTTCGAGCATTTTTGGGGTCGTTTCAGTCTGCCAAATAGAGCAACACAACTTACTCTACCATGGCCTCCTATCTCTGTAAGGCCCTCATAAGAAGCCTCCTCATCAACACCAAGCTGCTCCTCATCAGTCTCAGCTTCAAAATCGGAAGTAGCTACCTCCTCAGTTCGAACCTCATCTCCGGTGGTAGCCGGAGGCACATCTGGATCAACTGGCATATCAGCGATCTCCACCGTCCCAAAAATCATCAACATGTTGGTGGACTTTAGCTAGTCCACATCCCTCCTCAGCTCAGGAATAGCGGCCTTTAGAGTCGTCACCTCCGCAATGTCCCCTTGGCCAGACTCGCACACCGCTATTCTTACCGCAAGGGCATGAATAGTCAAACTCAAGGGTGTCACAGCATCAGCAAGGGCCCTCTCGATCATTCTAGGAATGGTGGCCTCAAGACTGGAGGGGCAATTATTAGTAAAATGGGCTAGTTGCCTCATCCGTAGTAATGCCCCTGGGTGGGCGGAGGTTAGGAAGTAGCAGTAGCAAAGGCACTAGACCTAGGAGGCAAAGGGGCTATAGAGGAACTACGTGTCATGGAAGTGGAAATGCTATATATACCTGAAGGCCTGGGGGCAGGAGTAGGCAAAGGTGCCTCTGCAGGTAATGCATCAGTATCCATAACCGGGGATGTATCCACCGGGGCTGCCTTATTGTTGTCTGCCTCATCCTTCAAGTACTCCACCTCAATCCTCTGGATGTCGGTATAGAAGGTGGGAATCACATCCACATCCTTCTTCTCATCTCTAGGAACTCGAGCTCGTCTGCGCAACTCGGTGATCAGCACCGGAAAGGGAGGGAAGTTTGGTGCTGCTTGTCCCTCATGACCATCTCCTATGCAATGATCATGCCCAAATTTATGCGCTACTTTGCAATTATCGACCCAAGATAGGCTGCCTTTCTGTGACAGAGGATGGACTCGTTCTGTGATGGCATAATGGTGCTATTAATTAAGCTAAACCAGTACTTCGCTGCCACGTGGAGGTCTTTCTTCTTAATTTGCATTCCAACTTTGATCCATCTAGGGGTATCATCAGATAGGAGAGGAGCTAACCAGCTTTTCATAATCTCGAAGGACTTAGTCTTGATCATGTACTGGTAGTCGTCTGCAATATTGTCGGTGCATTCCAATACAACATTTATATCATTGTGGTCACACTTTACCTTCTTCCCCCTGACAACTACGAAGTCTACCAGCTTGAAGGTTGTAGCTTTTTTCTTTCCCTATGGTACCAAGGCCCCATATGCAGTATAAAACTCCCGGACCCAACTAGGAATATAGTAACCCTGGGGTGTAGGGAAAATCTTGAACTTGCAGGCCTTTATGGTACGCCATATCTCTGGGTATCGGTTTATTACTCCATCCATCGACAACCACTTTTCCTCAATAATTGTCCTCAGCCCATCAGTCTTTAGTCTGTTCATAGACTGGGGAGGAGGACCCTGTGCAGTTGGTGCTGGGACCATAGACTGTGCCAGAGAAGGAGGAGTAGTGGTGGCCTGGTGATTCCTGATCCTAGACGGATTGTTCAACCTCTTGGAACGCAGCTCTGCTCTCTTGGCTGATAATAGCTTATCTTCACGCTCAAAAGTTGCAGCCTGATGGTCCTTGTGCTCACCCTCACTCTCAAAAGTGGTGAAGTGAGTGGCATAGACTTCGTCACTGTCGGAGTTGGTTTATGGTGACACAGGAGCAGATGCTTGCCCTTCCATTTTCCCTTCCCATCTGTGGTGGGAAGTTTGGTAGCCCTTACCCTGGATGCAGTTGTATCCTCGTTGATTGTGATTCCCTTAGCCCTCTTGCGGAGCGGCATGTCTCTACCGGCCACTTTTGGTCTAGCCATATCTACAAATACATCATAGAAAGTTAGGAACAGTTTAAGCAAAGTTGCAGAAAAATATCGTGCACACAGACTCGCCGAACCGATCGGCGAGTCGCTGAATCACCTTAGTGAGCCAGATCGGGCTCTCCGAAAGAATTGGCTAAAAAATTTCCAGAAAAATTGGCATGTCGGCAATGAGAGGTGCCTTTCGGTGAATCACCAACAGCATTCGGCGAGCACAGACAAGCCCGCCGAAAGTTACAGTGTATTTTAAGGGTTAGGGGCACAAAAAGGGCAATCAAAGAAGACTTTCGACGAGTCGCCAAGTGCACTCAGCGAACTCAGGCTTCTCCCTGAAAGTTACAAAACCAAAACTCAACATTTCACGAAATTAAAGGCGATCAAAGGGGGATTAGCAAACCGCCAAGTGGTTCGGCGAGCTCGACTCAACTCACCAAACTGCCCAACGTGCCTACTTTCAACCCCAACTTCAAAAATCAACCCCGCAGCCCCCAAAAACAAAATCAATCCCGCAGACCCCGAAAACAAAATCAAACCATATACTAACTCAATTAGACTCAGACCCATAAGACCCATGGCCCCGGGGTACTCAGACTTCTCCCGGTTTGGCCAAAATTGGCCATTTGACGACTTAAGCCCTTAATAATAATGTCAAATTCTCCATCATCAGGCAAGGTACGTCATTTAGCACAATGATGGGTTACTCAGACTTCACCCGACTAGACACAATAACAATTTAGCACAACACAACAATTTAGATCAATTTTAAAGCACGAAATTTGGGGAATCAACAATATTGGCAATTTAGGCAAGATTTCAAATTTAAAACGGGCAAACAAGCACACAAACATAGACTCAGAGAGGCACAACACACATCACTAAGATCAAAACTATTGCAGTTGAGTAAAAACTGCTAAATACAAGTTTGGGGTTCGGAAAATCAACATTTAATGTCGAATACGAGATTTGAAATCCTAGGCGGCAAAGATTTCCAACTCCAAACACACAATTAATGACTAACGGGCGATAAAAATGCGAAAATATAGATAAACATAGTGCGGGTGTGATCTTGGGAAGTTAAAAAGTGAGGGAATGTGAAAGAGTTTGAAATTTTAAACCTTTGCCCTTTAAAAACCATCCAGTTCTTGCCCTTTCGGTGACATTAATTTTGCTCGCCGACTGGCACTTACCTCACCGAGTTTTACTAGACCTCAGATTAATGTGGGGGTCCTAACGACGGATAACATCGGGATCAGTGACCTGTTCGGTGATTCACCGACGTGTCCGTGGGCCCGCCAAGTTTTACAGACTCCAACCTTATAATTTCTTGAGTCCAACGGCGGTCCAAGTCGGGCTCGCCAACCGTTTTGACGAGTCACCGACTAGGCCTTTCGCTCGCCAGCTTGCACTTTTGAAACACATTTACACTTCAACCTGCAAAATCAACAAACGATTATTTCAAAAACAAATGAAAAGCAAATAAAACTTGGGTTGACGTCGTGGCACGACGAAAGTCCCCACTCAATTTTGATTCATGAGGTTTACCCTAGTGTCACTAGGCAGTCCCTCGTTTCGTTTGGGGTAGAGACGAGATAACATATGACCCATTTAGGTCTCCAGTAGCTGAATAGATATGGATTGAGAAGTAGTCATCTAATTCAGCATTGAGACATTCTCTTTTATCTCTTTCAACACTCTTTTGTGTTCTTCGACTTTGTGGAGAATGAGTGAGAGTATCTCTTCTACTTGTCCACCCTCGTACTCCTTGGGCTTTATACGCTCGTGAGGGGGAATGTACCGATCTTTCTTTTGGTACTGTACTTCCAATTCCATAATCTTTCTGGCCAGGAGGTCCAGTTGAGTCAATAGTATGGCCAAGACCTGGTCATTCTCTGTCTCTTTGTTGGTCTTAGTCATGTGATCAAGGATTGGGCTGCTATTGCATAGGGTAGTCGTGTGAGACCACCTGGAGAAATTTGGTCAGCCACTCCTCTGTTCTCAGGACCAAGACTTCTATAGAAGCAGTCCAGTAGCATTTTATCTGAGATTGGGCATTACAACAATAGTGTCTTAAATCTCAGTCACAACTCATGGATGGCCTCACCCTCCAATTGCATGAAGCTTAGGATGTCATCCCTCATAATCATCATTTTTTTATGAAGGGTGGTTCACTTGGTTATCGTTGCTACAAGATATGCTCTTTTCTTCTGTTCTAAGCAATCAAAATGCAAACCAAAACTGAAAGTAAGTAGATTCAACTATGACTAAGAAGAACAAAATTCAACTTCACAAAAGAATCTCAAACAACACCACTCCCTGGCAGCGGCGCCATTGTGATTAACGTTTCAAGGATACTTCATCCAATTCTAAGTGTCAATGATCGCTAGTTAGTATAAAACCCAACTAAATGAGTTGGGGTCGAATCCCACAGGGATCGGTACGTGTTTGAGATTCAATAGCAAAAGGTGAACATGGTCAAATCAGCCACAAGAATAGACATTATCAAATAAAAACATAATTCAAATCAGGGGACGACACAAATTTCAAATTAGGGGTTTTGGTTTTAATTATCAACTACAACAGTGGCAAATAATATGAAATAACAAAAATGAGACGGGTTCTTGGGATGTGATTCGATTATAGGCTATTATAGACAAATGGGTAATTGCAATTGTTAGGAAATAGATGTATATTAGTGAGTAAGCTAGACTATATAGGAGATAAACTTTCTCTCAAACAATTTACCCCGAATCAAGTTGATTTCTCTCGAACATCAACAAGCA
>NW_006239036.1:1357844-1369507 GCF_000226075.1 Solanum tuberosum
ACCCACAACTACTATTCACTCTCTCGAGCTGAATGTGTGGAACTGGGTTTAGGATTCACTCTCTCGAGCTGAATCCATGTCAACCCAATACCCACTGACCATCAATCAATAAGATTAGTTTTAAAACCTCTCTCTCGAGCTAGCCAAAAACACAAGGGTAAAAATGCATTTACAACTACAATTCTTAAATTAAACCACAATTATTGATTGATCTCACTTCTAAATAGCATTTAAACTAATAATTAGCAATACCCATAAACTAAATCAGCTTATAATCACATAATCACACCCCAAGAATTGGAGTTTTAGCTAGACATCATAAAAAGATAAAAATCGTTACCAAATTAAGTTTCCATCAACTGGGTAAGATTGATTTCGTTCTTACAATGATCCAATTCGAAGAATCTCAAAGACCCATTTCCAATTTATTAAAAGTGAAAAACTTCAATTCTTCAAAGCTAAGGAAAAACTAGAGAAAACTTGTCTCAATACTCAGAATAATAATTACAGATACTCTTCAGAATGAATAATCCTATATTCATCCTCCCATAATAATTGTTCAAAACTGTATTTATAGTTGCCAAAAATATGCTGCGAAGGTCCACTCGACGTAGTAAGTCGAACTCACCGATCCACTTGGCGATCTGCCCTTTGGTCACTTCCATCACCCATCTTCCTTGGCCTTCAGCATCCTCAAGGTCTGTAACTTTGGGTGATCCAACACTGCATCGCGGAACCACTCGACAATTCGCCGACTACTTCTTTTTCTTGCCAACTTGGTTCTTTACTTCAGGACTTGGCACACTGGAACTTTAGGCGGTCAAGCAGCCATTCGATGACTCGCCAAATGGACTTGGCGATCACTCGGCTTTATTTTCTTCATTCTTTCAGCTCGCTTTGTTCCTTTTTCCAAATTAGTGTCCTTGCTTTATTGCTCAATCCATATACTTGGAAATCAAGAATTTTACATCAGTTATTGGCACAAAATAAACCTTTCAGGCACTAAATCATTGTAAATAAAGCCATAAATGAGTCCAAATCTAGAACTCATCACCTACTGTTGTGGTATAGTAGGTGTCATCATGACTCGAGAAATTGGGTAGTGAAAAATTGGTATCAGAGCCCTAGGTTCACCGGTCTCAGTTGTACAGAGCTAGCACCTAGTAGAGTCCTACGAATAGACGCGATGACATCCGTGTTTTATCTTTAGGAGGCTATAGGGTGTCTTAAGGAAATTTCTCTAATTTGTTTCATATTGTGCATCATCTCTATTAATAGTTCCTTAAAATTTCTCTTGTTTCATTCTTTTTCACATGATGGCTCGTACGCGCGGTGGGTCGTCACGGGGTAGGGGTCGTCCTCCTATGTTGGCTCGGGCACCAGCACCAACCCAGGAGAGGGATGAGGATCCAGAGCCAATAGCCGACCCTCCAGCAGCTCATATACTAGCCCCACCGATGGGGCCAGGGCCAGCCAAGCCGCCACCCAGACTTGTTCTGACTCCAGATCTCCAGGCCACTATAGCACAACTCTTGGGTGTGCTGGGGGTATGCAGCAGCCACCCACCCCAGCTACACCAGCACCAGTACCGCAGGATCAACCTATAATGAGGGCACCTCAGGTCAAACTACCACCTGAGGAAGTACAGCCCTTGGCAACGGATAGACTTATGCCGCTCGAGGACCAAAAGATGTTTGGTGTGTTTCTCAGATTGACACCACGAAGGTTTTCTAGGGATGTGGTTGAGGATGCCCACGAGTTTCTTACTACTTGTCGTGAGAGTCTTTGCACTTTGGGCCTAGTGGAGTCTAGAGGGGCCGACCCCATCGCTTACCAGCTAGATGGGCCAGCCAGGCGGCAGTGGTGGTGCACATTCATTCAGACCAGACCATTCGGGTATCCACCGATGCCATGGGATTAGTTTTCTAAGGCCTTCTTGGCTAAGTTTATCCCTCGTAGAGTTAGAGACCACCTCAGGGAACAGTTCTGCAGGTTGGAGAAGGGCTCCATGTAAGTTGTAGAGTACGAGACTAGGTTCCACAAGCTCTCCTGTCATGCAGAGATGATATTACCTACAGAGGAGGAGAGGGTTAGGTGCTTTTTCTGTGGGTTGAGATCACAGCTTCGGCTTGAGACCAAATCCTTGGTTTCTGCTGATTGATCATTTTTAGACGTGGTTGACCATGCCAGTACTATGGAGCATCTTTGTTGCGAGGCCCAAGGGAGCACCGAGAAGAGGGCTAGGCATGAGGGCAACAATGGTGACTCCTACTCCAAGTCTAGGGATTATCATGACAAGACCGGATGATGGATTCGACGGGGTCAGTCTAGCAGGCCTATGCAAGACTCTCTTCAGGCATCAGATGGTGTTTGGAGTGAGGCCAGTTCGAGTCAGGGTCATGAGTTGTTTCGATGGGGTTCTTCAGGCCATGATGGTCATTATTTTGGGAGTCTCCCTTGGTAGGGTTGTTTCGAGTGTGGTGAAATGGGTCATTGGGCCAAGGACTACCCTCAGCATAGTCAGATTGCTCTCGCTCCTTAAGAAGCTCCCCCAGCTTTACCAGTACCTGCAGCTAGAAGTCGTGGTAAGGGTTAGGACCGTAGAGGTTGTCATCAAGGTACACGGGGTGGTCCCGAAAGAGGCAGGTCAGGTGGTAGGTTTGATGGTCAGGGCAGAGGCAGACATAACCATTTCTATGCAGCTCCAGCGAGGGCGGAGGCTGAGGCTTCAGACGATGTTATCATATGTATGATTCTTTTATGCCAACAGCCTGCCTTGGCTTTATTTGATCCGGGATCTACTTTTTCGTACGTTTTTATTTACTATGCCTCTTGCTTGAGTATGAGTTCTGAGCCTCTAGTAGTGTCGTTGCATGTGTCGACCCCCGTGGGTGAGTCTTTAGTAGCGGATAAGGTATTTCAATCTTGCTTAGTTACCATCCAGGAGCGTGACACACGGGCTGACCTTATATTTCTTGACATGGTTGATTTCGATGTGATTCTAGTCATGGACTGGTTATCCCCTTATCTCGCTGTGTTCGATTGCTTGTCTAAGATTGTTACCTTAGCCAATCTTGGTATTCCCCCGGTGGTGTGACAGGGCTCTCTTGATGACGCGCGTGTTACGGCCTTATCTTGATTCATTCATCATAGTCTTCATTAATGACATTTTGATATACTCGCGGAGTAGGGGTGATCATGAGCAACATTTGAGAGTTGTTCTCCAGACTTTAAGAGATCAGCCACTTTATGCCAAGTTTTCGAAGTGCCAATTTTGGTTAGATTCTGTAGCTTTCTTGGGGCACGTTGTATCCAAGGAGGGCATTATGGTAGATCTGGCAAAGATTGAAGTTATTCATGATTTAGCTAGGCCCACCTCAGTTACTGAGATTCGGAGCTTCGTCGGACTAGCAGGCTATTACAGACGGTTTGTGGAGGGTTTCTCTACCTTGGCAGCACCTCTAACCCAATTGACCCATGTTGATGTTCCCTTTATTTGGACGAGGAGTGTGAGGCGAGCTTTTTGAGGCTCAAGGAGTTATTGACCACCGCTCTTATATTGACTCTTCCAATTGAGGGCGAGGGCTTCACTATTTATTGTGACGCATCTGGCATTGGTTTGGGTTGTGTATTGATGTAGCAGGGTCGGGTTATTGCTTATGCGTCGAGGCAGCTTAGGCTGCATGAGCGCAACTACCCCACCCATGACTTGGAGTTGGCAGCAGTAGTTTTCGCGCCTAAAATTTGGAGGCACTACCTGTTTGGAGTTCGATGTGAGATCTATACCGATCACATGAATCTTCAGTAGATCATGAGCCAGAGGGACTTTAATTTGAGGAAGCATTGTTGGATTGAGCTCATGAAGGACTACGGCCTCTTTGTTCTCTATCATCCGGACAAGGAGAATGTGCTAGCGGACGCTTTCAGCCGGAAGGCGGTGAGTATGGGTAATGTAGCCTTCTTATCGGTTGAGGAGTAACCCTTGACTTTGGAAATTCAGTTCTTAGCCAATATCAAGGTTCGGTTGGATATCTCAGATTCTAGACGCGTCTTGGTCTATGTGGGAGTCCAGTCTTCTTTGGTTGATAGGATCCGTAGTTTCCAGTTTGAAAATGAGGCCATGGTGGCCCTTAAATATCGAGTGTTAGCAGGTGATAGTGGTCAGGCTACCTTAGATCCTAATGGAATGTTGAGATTCGTCGGCCGCATCTGTGTTTCGAGAGTTGGGGATTTGATACGGTTGATACTTTGTGAGGCCCATGAGTCTAGATACTCTATCCATCTGGGCATAGCGAAGATGTATCATGATTTGAGGCAGCATTACTCATGGAGTGGCATGAGGAGAGATATTGCTGACTTTATTTCTCGTTACTTGTGTTGCCAGCAGGTAAAGGCCGAGCATTTGAGGCATGGTGGTGAGTTTCAGAGATTACCCATTTCAGAGTGGAAGTGGGATCTCACTACTATGGATTTTGTGGATGGCCTACCGCAGACTTCTAGAAGTGTTGATAGTATTTAGGTCATTGTTGATCGATTGACTAAGTCAGCACATTTCCATCCTGTTCAATCTTCATTTAGCGCTAAGAGGTTGGCTCATATCTACATTCGGGAGATGGTTCGACTTCATGGGGTGCCAGTTTCTATTATATCAGAATGGGGTTCTCAATTCACATATAGCTTTTGGAGGATCTTTCAGGATGAGTTGGGCACCCGGGTTGACCTTAGGACAGCTTTCTACTCGCAGACTGATGGCTAGTCGGAGTGTACTATTCAGGTCCTTGAGTACATGTTGTGGGCCTGTGTTTTGGAGTTTGGTGGTCATTGGGACCAATTCTTGCCTTTGGTGGAGTTTGCATATAACAACAGCTACCATTCTAGTATTCAGATGGCCCCATTCGAGGCCTTGTATCATAGGCGTTGTTGCTCTACGGTGGGCTGGTTTGAGTCTACAAAGCATAGGCCGCGGGGTACGAATTTCATTTAGGAGGCTTTGGACCAGGTGAGAGTGATTCAGGATAGACTTAGGACGGCTCAGAGTAGGCACCAGAGTTATGCGGATCGGACGCATCGACCTTTGAGATTCTCTATTGGTAATCGGGTATTCCTCCGTGTGTCGCCCATGAAGGGTGTGATGAGGTTTGGGAGGCGGGGCAAGCTTAGCCCCAGGTACATTAGACCTGTTGAGATACTCCAGACAGTTAGGGAGGTTGCTTATGAGTTGGCCCTACCTCCAGCATTCTCAGCCATCCACCCAAGTTTCCATGTCTCAATGTTGCGCCGGTATGTTCCAGATGAGTCCCATGTGCTCCAATATGATGTAGTTGAGTTGGATGACCGTTTCACATTGTAAAGAAGCCAGTTGCCATTATAGCCAGAGATGTGAGGAGATTGCGCTCGAGAGCCATTCCTGTTGTTAAGGTTCGTTGGAGGCATCGTCTAGTCGAGGAGGCTACCTGGGAAACCAAGCAAGAGATGCGAGAGCAGTTTCCTGGCTTGTTTGAGCCTTAAGGTACTTCTTGACCTTCACTTTGGCGGACAAAAGTCCTTTTTAGTAGTGGATATTGAATGACCCTCCTGGTCATTTCTGTGGTTTTCCTTTTGTGTGTCATTTAGAGCTTCATGTAGCGACCCCAAGACATTTATGACTTGCTGGGACTGACAGTTCGGTCCGTTCGTTTGGTTATTGTGCGAGTTTTAGTGTTTTTGTAGCTTATGAACCTTGAACGATCATTTTCGATCAAAAGTTCAAAAAGGTGACATCAGAATCCAGTTCTGACGATTCCATCAGCTCTGAAAGGGTCATTTTAGGCTAGTAACATGGTCTTCATGGCTCTCGAGGTTTTCAGTATGAGTCGGTGCGATTAGGCGTTTTAACTTTTAAGTTTAAGCCTAACTTTGACTTTTAGTCAACATTCTGAGTAAACACACTCAGATGAAAATTCTGTCAGCGCGGTTAGCTCCAAAATATCGAGTTTGGTCTAGATTGACCCTTTGTGTCCCGGGGTTTTTGATATTTTTCCAATCCCTTTTGTGGTTTTTTACTTAAAATGGCGGTTGTGTGTGGGACCCACTTTTTATCAAGATGACCTCGTATGAAATTTTAGATTGTGTCATTGAGTCCGCAATATCAAATTTGGTATGATTGTATATCTCGTTTGTGTGAACGGGGTTTCGAACGAGTTTGGAGCACCCCGTCAGAATTTTTAAGTTTTGGAAAAATAAGCTGAAATCTGGTGTATTTAGTGCAGAAAAATCAGCACATTTTCCAAACTTAAAAACCTTATATCTCAACCGAATTAGGTGATTCGAAGTACTAAAGCTTCATTTTTTCGGTGTCTTCGCTATGGATTGACCGGAAGTTGTCGGATGCACGTCGTTCGAGGTAAGTTTCGCGATGAACCTGATTGTTGTAACCTTTTTCGAGTTCTTATTTTTTTGCTTTCTTGAATTGGTGATATCTTGCTCATTTTAGCTCAGTTTTGGGTGATTTGAAGTCTCACGTGTTAGGAATTATCGAGGCTACGTCGTGGAGTATTCAAGGAGTGTTGGGCACCATTTGATTCTTATGTATTTCGAGTTTAGACTGCTGCATGTTTTCTTTTAAGTTGATTAAAGTGTAGTTTTCTTGCATGTTGGGTTTTGCTGCATTTTGAGCCTCGAATTGTGTCGAGATTCGATCCTTTGTTATTGTTTTTACCCCTTTTTGCTCAGTCGGCCTTTGATGCCTACTGAGTACCTGTTGTTTTGGTACTCATGCTACACTTTGCATCTATTTCGTTATGCAGGTCGCAGTACCAGTTACAAGCGGTGATTAGTTCCAGCCTTCTTTTGCAGCTGTGATTCAGAGACGAGGGTGAGCACTTGGCGTTTTGGGATTTGTCATGTCTCCTTCTTTTGCTTTAGCTAGTCAGACACGCTTTGTTGTGGTCCATTTTTGGGACTTGTACTCTTTATTAGATAGCTCCGTACTCGTGACTTCCAGGTTCTGGGAGGGATTTCTGTATATATTTATTTTGGTTTGCTTCCCCCTTGTTGTCCTTGTTTAGATTATTATTTTCGCTAGTTTCTACCCTTACGCTCATTACTTGATGTTCTGGGTTCGGGTTGGCTTACCTACTGGTGGGGTATAGTAGGTGTCATCATGACTCGAGAAATTGGGTCGTGACTATATATATATATATATCTTTCATTGGGCTTTAGTAGGGTTTTGAACTGAAAGTTCAAGATGACGAAGAGTCTCCATGGGAAGGGATATCGGGATGAAGCATTATTTTAATTTATTTTTTATGTTTGTCTTTTTTTATGTGATTGTTTTATTCGATTTTGTATCATCTCGTATTAATTTTAACACTCTAACTCTCTATATTGAATGAAATTGTTTGGGACTTGTCTAAGGGGGAGGGATATACGTGCTAACTTTTTAAATTTTATTTTATAACTTGTGGATGCTATATATAATTTTCCTATATTACTCAACCACATAAAATCAGGCAAGCATGTCTATCTCTTTAATAATTGGCCTAAAATCAAACATGTGTTTCTTCATAATTTTGTTTTATTCTAATTAATTCTCAATCAGTAAAGTGTGAAATCAATTTGTTATAACCTGAAAACTATTGGAATCTGGCCTAATATGTCAATATTGTTAAAGTTCAGAGATAGAATGGTAATATAACTAGATGTCATGCCTATAGGAATTAATAAATTTTCCAACATTATAATTTGAGCGTAGAAAATCTTGCATATATGCTTAAATTTTAGCATATCTTTTACTTAGAAACTACGCCTATAAGATTTATCTGATTTCTTAAGAATGTTAATTAATCCGTATTTAATCGGATTTTAAAAACCTTGGCCTGAGAACTAAATTGGCTCAAATAATTAGATATTTTGACTATTTCTAAAATGATGTATAAGTGTTAATAATTAACTTTCGGTATGCAACCAACTAGATCTGGACTTAAAACTAGCTTGTGAAATAACTTTTGTCGTTTTTAATTCTTGGAAAATGATCGCATTCTCTGGCTTAAGAATTCTTTTAAAGCATGCTAATAAGAGGCAGATTTTGCAATAGTTATAATTATTCAATTTTAATTAAACTCCTAGGTCTCTATCTAAATATCTCTAGATATTTAATTAAATCAACATGCTCATTTAATAAAATACTCCTGGTTGAATTCTTTTAAAAAATCAACTTCTACCTCTTTATAACTTTTTTGTCTCGCTAATATTAATTAGTATATTGTTATGTCACCTGTTTGTATGTTTGTGCAGACACTCTAGCGTGAGACCTTTCACTACTTATTTGTGTTTGTAAGCATGCTAATAACTAAATTAGAGGTCAATAAGAGATTTTACATGCTAAATGTCCGTCCTATCTCTTTTACTTGACGCGTAGAGTCTAACTAGGTAACCAATATTTTAATTAAGTCTAAAACCTACCATTTAGTTAGTCCAATGCCTCTTGGTCTTTAAGTTGGGACGTAAGGCACCTCTTAGGATATTAGTTTTTATAATTTCTTTTAGTTCGCCTTAGGCTCTAAATAATAAATGAACTTAGAAAAGAGAGGATAGGGGTATCTAGGCACTTATTGGAAATGATGTAAGTTAACTCGAGAAGAAAAATGACAAACCTTGATTTGTCTTAACACACCCAATAAGCCGAGTGTTGATCCAAGAAGGAATTATTTAATTTAGGTTTTCCCCTTTTCTCTATTTTCCTTTCATTGTTTGCATTTATTTGGGGAAGTTACAATTATTCAATTTTAATTAATCTCCTAGGTCTCAATCTAAATATCTCTAGATATTTGATTAAATCAACATGCTCATTTAATAAAATACTCTTGGTTGAATTCTTTCATAAAATCAACTTTTGCTCTTTATAACTTTTTTGTCTCGCTATTATTAATTAGTATATTGTTATGTCACCTGTTTGTATGTTTGTATTCACACACTCTAGCATGAGACCTTTCACTACTTATTTGTGTTTGTAAGCATACTAATAACTAAATTAGAGATTGTACATGATAAATGTTCGTCCTATCTCTTTTACTTGACGCGTAGAGTCTAACTAGGTAACCTATATTTTAATTAAGTCTAAAACCTACCATTTAGTTAGTCCAATGCCTCTTGGACTTTAAGTTGGGACATAAGGCACCTCTTAGGACGTTAGTTTTTATAATTTCTTTTAGTTCGCCTTAGGCTCTAAATAATAAATGAACTTAGAAAAGGGAGAATAGGGGTATTTAGGCCCTTATTGGAAATGATGTAACTTAACCCGAGACGAAATGACAAACCTTGATTTGTCTTAACACACCGAATAAGTTGAGCATTGATCCAAGAAGGAATTATGTAATTTAGGTTTTCCCCTTTTGTTTATTTTCCTTTCATTGTTTGCATTCTTTGGGGTAGTTAATTAATTAAAAAAAATTCTCCTATCTAATTGTGTATTTTCTGTCTCCTCGCTCATCTTTGTTTAATTGTTTCATGTAATTATTTGTATTAAATGTATTAGTGTTTATTTATGTTATCACTTAGTTTAGTAAATTCATTAATAAAAGAAACCTTATTCGCCATGTTGTAACCCCACATAAATTATATGAGATATGGTCGGGACCCATATTTTTCGAGCTCGAAGGGTGTTTAACACCTTCCTAACGGGGTAACTTGAACCCTTACCCGATCTATGATTTCGCAGACCCTTTAATTTAATCTAATTAGTTAGAGTAGAATGGTGCCCTAACGTGTCTTTAATTCGTTAGGTGACGACTCTAATTTTAAATAAAACCTAAAAGAGTGGTCAAGTTATTGCACCAAAACCCTTTTTGAGAAAAATAGGTTGCGACACTAAACTATCGAGTTCCCCCCTACCAACCCCGACCCAATATCCACAACCCATTTATTGCGCCAAACAATGAGAGAATTGGATCCCACCGCCGGCAATTATTTTCATTGAGAATTCCTTTTGTATAGCAATTTCAAACTCAATGAATGTCATACTTATGCACTCGCGAAGCTTGACGAGCGACGCCAATGCTTGAGATTGAATAGTAGATTCTGAATCAAATTAGGTAGTTTCAATCTCCGTCCAGTGCTCAACGTTGGAAGTGTATATATTGAGTAGATGAAGCACTTTTTCTAGCAACTTCTTGTTTTTTTTGCCACAAGGGAAGCTAAGCAGAATTACAGTAGTTTCCATTTTTGACGTGTTTTCTGTGACTTATTTGTGATGGATTTTTTAAATTGGATTTGGGTCATGAATTGTGGATATGGGTCAGACGGGTAGGGAAAAATTTGATGGGTTGGATTTGATTTTATTCAATAGAAAAATGTCATGTAATAAAAAAAAAAATACTAATTAAAAACGGGGAAATTGTTAGTTTTAAGGTTAAAATGGACTCAAAAGGTGGATAGAGGGATATTTTTAATCAAATAGGTGAATGAGCGGTATATTTGAATCTTTACGAACAGTCCAAAATGTTATCCTTACACCCTAACATAGAAAAAAAAATAAAACAAAATTAGTAAAGGCAAGCCTCTAAGACTAGTAAAGATTGGCGGGACAGGACCCCAGCCCACCCAAAAAGATATATACAACAAAAGGTAACAAACCTCCCAACTCTGGCAGCTCCGGAGGAAAGGGGCTAGCCAATTGAATAGAAGTCAATCCTGTTGCTGAGGAGGTCTAGTTGGTAGTCTGTCGGGACCTGCATGCATGAATGCAGCGCCGCCAAGGCAATGGAGCATCAGTACAAAATAATGTACGGAGTATGAAAGGCTATAGACTAAGTGAGCAAGTATCATAATATATCAAAAGAAATAACGTAAGGAAATCAAAATTTTAGATAAGCATGCTAACCCACTATTGAATCTAAAAAATACAAAAATGATCAAACATCAACCTAATAAAGCCCCCATAATCTCGGCAAGTACAAACAATATACCACCTACCTAGGCCCCCATGATCCCAGAAGGTGCCAAATCAATCAACATACCCTTATCAGTAGCCCCTTGTCTTTGTAAGGTGTCACATAGCCCTTTCTGGCAACGATATAGCCCCCTAGGCAGCACATAGCCCTCTTAGGCAACATCATAGCTCTGTGGGCTGCACATAGCCCTCTTTTGCTTCAACATAGCCCTGTAGTCAACACATAGCCCTTTTTGGTGTCAAAATAGCCTCGTAGGCAACACATAACACTCTTTGACATCAATATAGCCACGTGGGAAACACATAGCCCTCTTTGGAAATAACATAGTCCTACTTTGACATCATATCCACGTGGGAAACACATAGACCACTCAATCAGCCAACCACTCACAATTACATCTACAAGATCACCAACATTAACTACCTCTAAGGAAACATGTTGAACGAAGGGAATAACCTTAACATACCTATCCAATGAACGTTCGAAAGACCGTAGTTCCTTCATGAAAGTTGTTCCTTATGTCCTAAGCTTCACAAACACTATATATACACAGCTGGTACGCACCTATAAACCCTTCATAATTAATCTTAAATCGGCAGATTTGCCATATTGGCCCCAACTTGTCAAACGTCCGTAGAAATTCATAAAACAATCATAAAAGAGTTCCAAGATGATTACCTTAGTTAGCCAAGTTTAAACCTTGAAGAAACACCAATAACTACAAAATTATATCTT
>NW_006239036.1:1369582-1375059 GCF_000226075.1 Solanum tuberosum
AAGGGAAAAATGATTGCCACGTGTAGAGATCATGTTTCTAGGCACGAGGGCAACGTTTAATGGTAGAAATCGTCAAAAACTAACCTTCATCATGCAGGAACTCCATAGGAACCATCTATTAAGCTTTCTCTCTGGTTTGGAAGTGAAAAGATATGTTTTCATGTCTTAAAACGTTGAGTAAGCCGACATACCACATTTTTGACCCTACCCGGATTCTGCCCCGGCAGTCCGTTGTAAAACTCTCATAACTTTAGCTCAGCAGGATCCATTTTATAAGGAGGGACAGATATGGGTTGTGTACTTGGTAGCATATCGATAGCAAAATCAATTTCCCATTCTGGAGGGATACTAGGGAGCTTGTCTGGAAATACATCTAGAAACTCATTACCTACCAGAATAGACTGAAGAGTCAGTGGTTCTGCGTCTATATCATAAACATGAACAAGATGATAAATACAACCCCTAGTAATCATCCTCTTCGCCTTAAGATAGGAAATAAACCTACCTTTCGGTGTTGCTGTATCGCCTTTCCATTCCCGAACTGCCTCTCCTGGAAAAGTGGAATCTAACAATCGTTGTCCGGCACTCAACATTAGCATAACAAGATGCTAACCAGTCCATACCCATAATTACATCGAAATCGACAATTTCTAACTCTACGAGATCGATAGAGGGCTGACGGTCGATAATTTCTACCTTGCAACCTCAATAGACTCTCCTGGCAATAATAGACTCACCAACTTGTGTAGATACAATAAAGGGTCGATCTCATGACTCTGCTACTATACATAACTTTTCCGCAATAAATTGCGTAACATAAGACAGAGTAGATCCAGGATCTATCAAAGCATAAACACAATGGGAGAAAACAATCAATGTACCTGTCATAATATCTGGTGATGACTTTGAGTCCTGTCGGTCGGTTAGTGAATATGTATGGTTCTGTCGACTGCCAAAACTAGATGCTCCCTCTCTGCCTCCGCCTCTACCTCTACCTGCTGAAGTTTGGGGTCCACTCTCTATAGACTGTGCTGATGAGGAGGAACCTACTACTGACCTGGTCGACTGACCTATACCACTCTGACCTATGGTCGGGCAGTTTCTCCACCCATGCCCCTCCTGTCCACAAGAATAACAACCTGTGGAACCCTGTCTGTACCTCCAAAAATGCATCCTAACCGCAAGTAGCGCAACGCAGTGGGGCTATCCTAGCCTGGCTTGAGCCCCTCTGCTGTTGTGAGACTGATGCTCATGAACCCTCACCTAGGCCTGACTGTCCCTGACGATCAAATCTACTACCCTAGAACTGCTGTGGTGGAGGTCTAGGTGGCCTAATAGAATATCGAGGTCTGGGACCACCCTGAAAATCTCTTTGTGAACTAGTGGACCTAGCCCTCTTCTGTCTCTCTCTCGACCCTCTCACTCATATACTGTAAATGTTAGTGATCCTCTATGCCTTGTGCAAAAGCCTGAATTCGTGAGATATCCATATTATCATTTAGTGCACAGATAGAACAAGCATCGATATAGTTTGAGTCGAGCCTTCCCACAAATCTACGCATCCTATCATGCATCGTATCAACAAATGCTGGTGCATATCTAGCCAATGAATCAAATCTCCGCCCATACTCTCGGACAGTCATGCTGCCCTATCAGAGGTTCAAAAAACGGGTCCACCCGACCATCCCTAATATCTCGAGGCAAATAGTGATCAATGAAAGCTTCAGTAAAGCTATCCTAAGTGGGTAGAGATGCATTTTTTCCCCTAGATCTCTCGCAACTCTCGTACCACAATACTGCAACATCGCGCAATCGAAATGCTGCTAACTCAACTGATTGGAGGCATACATGACTCTAAAGATCCTATGAAGCTGGTGCTGGGGTCCTCTCTGCGATCTGTCCCTGTAAACTGTGAAGGATTCAAGGCAAGAAATTCACGAACTCTCAAACTTTCGAGCCCTTCAGAAGGTCCGCCAGGAACTAAAGCTGGTACTGCTGGTGGAGCCGGAAGTTTTGTAGCCCTTGGAAGCTCCTGAAGCGATGGAGAAGCTATAGGGGGCTGAGAAGATGTCTCCTCCTGGGTATCACAATGATAAATACAACCCCTAGTAATCATCCTCTTCGCCTTAAGATAGGAAATAAACCTACCTTTAGGCGTTGTTGTATCGCCTTTCCATTCTCAAATTGCCTCTCCTGGAAAGTGGAATCTAACAATCTTTGTTCGGCACTCAACATTAGCATAACAAGATGCTAACCAGTCCATACCCATAATGACATCGAAATCGACAATCTCTAACTCAACGAGATTGACAAAGGGTTGACGGTCGATAATTTCTACCGTGCAACCTCGATAGACTCTCCTGGCAACAATAGGCTCACCAACTGGTGTAGATACAATAAAGGGTTGATCTAATGACTCTGTTACTACACATAACTTTCCCGCAATACATGGCGTAACATAAGACAGAGTAGATCCAGGATCTATCAAAGTATAAACACAATGGGAGAAATCAATCAATGTACCTGCCACAACATCTAGTCATGACTCTGAGTCCTGTCGAACGGCTAGTGAATATGTACAGTTCTATCAACTACCAGAACTAGATGCTCCCTCGCTGCCTCTGCCTCTGCCTCTACCTCTATATGTTGAAGTTTGGGGTCCACGACCTGTAAACTGTGCTGAGGAGGAGAAACCTACTACTGACCTGGTCGACTGACCTATACCACTCTGACCTTTGGTCGGTCAATTTCTCCACCCATGCCTCTCTTGTCCACTAGAATAAAAACCTATGGAACCCTGTCTGTACCTCCCGAAATGCATCGTACCGCAAGTAGCGCATCGCGGTGGGGCTATCCTAGCCTGGCTTGAGCCCCTCTGCTGTTGTGCGACTGATGCTCATGAACCCTCACCTAGGCCTGACTGTCCCTGACGATCAAATCTACTACCCTAGAACTGCTGTGGTGGAGGTCTAGGTGGCCTAATAGAATATCGAGGTCTGGGACCACCCTGAAAATCTCTTTGTGAACTAGTGGACCTAGCCCTCTTCTGTCTCTCTCTCGACCCTCTCACTCATATACTGTAAATGTCGGCGATCCTCTATGCCTTGTGCAAAAGCCTGTATTCACGAGATATCCATATTATCATTTAGTGCAGCGGTAGAACAAGCATCGATACAGTGTTAGTCGAACCCTCCCACAAATCTACGCACCCTATCATGCATCGTATCAACAAATGCTAGTGCATATCTAGCCAATGAATCAAATCTCAGCCCGTACTCTCGGACACTCATGTTGCCCTGTCGGAGGTTCAAAAACTAGTCCACCCGGCCATCCTTAATCTCTAGAGGCAAATAGTGATCTATGAAAGCTTCTGTAAATCTATCCCAAGTGGGTAGAGATGTATCTTTTCCCCTAGATCTCTTGCAACTCTCGTACCACAATCGAAATGCTGCTAACTCAACTGACTCAGTTGCTGAGGCATGCATGACTCTAAAGATCCTATGAAGCTAATCAACAAAGTGCTGAGGGTCCTCTCTGCAATTTGTCCTTGTAAACTGTGGAGGATTCAAGGTAAGAAATTAACGAACTCTCAAACTTCCGAGTCTCTTCAAAAGGTCCGGCAATATCTGGTGCAACTGGCTGGCGCTGTGCAGTTACTAATTGTGCTAACATACATACTGCACTCTTGAAATCTTGATCAGATGGAATAGGAGGACCTAAAGGTGGTACTGCTGGTGGATCTGAAACTCATGTAGCCCTCGGAGGCTCCTGAAGCGGTGGAGAAGCTATAAGGGGCTGAGAAGATGTCTCCCCCTAGGTATCACAATGGGCTACCTCAACCTGTGGTACTTTGTCGGTACCCTCGCCTGCAGTTGTATCTAGCCCCTGGCTAGTTGTGGTCTGTCTAGTGTTAGCCATCTCTATCTGCATACAAGTATCAATTACAAGCTAGAAACCTCAACCCTTACGACACCGCTCTATAGCACGAGGTGAACAAAAGAAGGATAGTCATTCTAACATGCCTGGTAGCTTCTTGCTTATCGAATGTGGTGCACAACACATTTATAAACCCTAGGATATGACGTTGCTTTGAAACCAAGTTTGTCACTCCCCAAAGTTGAGGCGCGCAACTGGCTCCTAATGCCAAAACTCAGGCACGAGCTGACCCTGCTGAACCATTTGTTACTACTAGCGCATGGCAGCTACACGCAATCAACAAAACAAACAAGTATATCTCGGCTTAAATCTAAGCCCTCGGCCGGCAAGGCCCCTGTTAACTGATTTGTAAAACAAACAACTACTCCCAGGAGATCATATAAATAAAATAGCCAACTAGCATAGAACTCCTGATTGGGCCGTCGAGGCCACTATGATATCTATACCAATACTTAAAGCAGGTATATATCAAGACAATACATCAAACAACTCACAATCTTCAGCAAACCAACAAACTAGGCTAGTATGGCCATAACGTAGCTACACACCATACACACTAGTCTGCAAGCCTCTAAGAGTAGTAAAGACTGGCGGGACAGGACCCTAGCCCACCCAAAAAGATATATACACCAAAAGGTTGCAAACCTCCCAACTCTGGCAGCTCCGGAGGAAAGGGGCTAGCCAATCGAATAGAAGTCAATCCTGTTGCTGAGGAGGTCTAGTTGGTAGTCTGTCGGGACCTGCATGCATGAATGCAGCACCGCCAAGGCAATGGAGCATCAGTACAAAATACTGTACGAAGTATGAAAGGCTATAGACTAAGTGAGCAAGTATCATAATATATCAAAAGAAATAACGTAAGGTAATCAAATATATAGATAAGCATGCTAACCCGCTATTGAATCTAAAAAATACAAAAATGATCAAACATCAACCTAACAAAGCCCCCATAATCTCGGCAGGTACAAACAACATACCACCTACCTAGGCCCCCATGAGCCCAGAAGGTGCCAAATCAATCAACATACCCTTATCAGTAGCCCCTTGTCTTTGTAAGGTGTCACATCGTCCTTTTTGGCAACGATATAGCCCCCTAGGCAGCACATAGCCCTCTTAGGCAACATCATAGCTCTGTGGGCTGCACATAGCCCTCTTGTGCATAAACATAGCCCTGTAGTCAACACATAGCCCTTTTTGGTGTCAAAATAGCCCCGTAGGCAACACATAACACTCTCTGACATCAATATAGCCCCGTGGGAAACACATAGCCCTCTTTGGAAATAACATAGTCCTATTAGACAACATCATATCCCCCATAGGAAGTTCATAGGTCAACAACTAATCACAATAGCCCCAAGGGCGACAATAAACAATTGAATAGGTTAAAGGCGAGAAATTTAGCTATAAACAATATATATGAATAATCTCCAAGTCGTTCCTAACTTAGGGTCATTCTTAATAGATTATGAGTTCCTAAATTGAGGGTTTATAACCACTCAATCAGCCAACCACTCACAATTACATCTACAAGATCACCAACA
>NW_006239036.1:1375548-1400874 GCF_000226075.1 Solanum tuberosum
ACCTTCATCATGCAAGTACTCCATAGGAACCCTCTCATTAAGCTTTCTTTCTATTTTGGAAGTGAAAAGAAATGTTTTCATTGCTTAAAACGTTGAGAAAGCCAACATACCACATTTTTGACCCGACCCGGATTCGACCCAAATTCTACCCCGGCAGTCCGTCATAACTTTTTTACTCCGATGTTGGTTGGATACGTGGTTTTATGCATTGGAAACTAGACTCGTAGGCCTTCGATTTAATGGGTGTTAGCCCTTCTAACTCTTTATGTATTGGGAGAAAACATCCCAGACATTTGACCCAAATTTCAGAGAAATCTTTAAAAAGGGACTTACGATAACTTTCGCCGACTTTCATTTTTCCACTTACCTAACTTCAAAACTTGAGATACAACCCTTGAACACTTAAAATATGACATACCACATCATTATTAATTTGTTACCCACCCTCCTTGTCTTTCCATGAAGATACGAGTTAATTTATACATTTTTAAAAGTCAGGGTGTTACACATTCTCTCTTTTTTTCCCTTCAATAAAGTTCTAGATAATAGTAGAATGTGTTGTCTATTATTTCTTCTTCTAGCATATCGATTAACAACCAAATCAAGAATGACATTTAACCAGAATAACTTTGTGTATACTTGAGCTTCTGTGCGATGGTGAAGATCAATATCATAGTGGTGTGAAGATCGATATCATAGCGGTGTTTGGTACAAAATTTGGTTCTAATTTGTGTCTCATCTCAATTCTTGTAACTGTAGGTTAAGAGGGTGGGGGGTGAATTAAAAATTCCTTCAGTCGACTTTCTATATTGGTCAGTCGACTCACCTTCAAGTTAGTAATACAGATAAAAAACTATAATAAGTGCACTAACTAAATGACGCCAATAGTTTTATACTGGTTCAGAACACCAGTGTGATGCCTACCTCCAGTTCCCTTTGGTTTCAAGGGTTTTCTTAAGAGCTTGCTAAGAACTTGGGTGTTACAAAATGTTACAATTGAGAGACCTATTTGATATGCAAATCAGATCTTTTTCTTTGACATAACCTCTACTTGTATAACCTACACTCAGATCTTTCTTTCTCTTTTCTTTTTAATTGTTCACTCAAGTGAGTACAAAGTTTTATGAAAGATAAAAGAAGATTACAATATAAGTTCAAATGAAGTGCGTACTTCACAACTATGGCTAAGAGAGGTTTATATAGCTTTGGAGGACTTTGCTCTTTTACGGAAATTTTAGGGTGTTTGAATCAAGGATCTTTGAAGTCCTTGATTTTATTCTGATTGATTTGCTGAGTCATGTCTATATCAGATATGTGGATGAGCAAATATATTTCTTTCTTTGTACGATGATCTTCTTGTGGTCTTGAATCTTTGGCTGATCTCATTAACTTGAATGCATCCCTTTATTTCAATTTCTTCCTTGTAGTCTTGGATGTTAACTGATCTTGTTGTCTTGAAACTATCCTTTGATTGATGCACATTATCTCTTTCCTTCCTTAGGTGATTTGTTCTGCAATCTTGAATATATTTGATTGATTTCTGGAATCTCTGATTGATCATGATATGCTTGATTGATTCTGGATTCTGATTGATTCTAGAGATCAGGACATATCTTTATTCTGGATTCTTTGATGATTCTACAAATCAGGACCTATCTTTATTTCTTCTTTATGCTTTATGCTTGGTTTCCTTTCTTGTTGATGTGTTTGCCTACGAAAAGTATGAGTGAATGTTTAAGTGTCATTTATCAAAATCAACGCTAAGGAGTTAATAATCTCCCCCTTTTTGATAATGACAATAAAATTCATAATTTCAATATAGTAATCTGAGAGACTATGAAGCTTCCTTGATGTTCATGTAGGAATTCCTTGGTCTTGTAGCTCCCCCTATCTGTAGGATTTCGTTGGTCTCGTAGCTACCCCTGTCTGTAAGACTCCTCTGTATGTGTTGGCTCCCTCTGCCTTTATGGAAATTGTGGAAGCAAAGATGTTCTCCCCCTTTGGCATAATAAAAAAGAAAGCATGGAAAATAGGATAATAATAGGAACAAAAATAGATTAAAAAAATAGTGTAGTAGATAGGAGGATAACGAGTCCTCAATATGCAATCCAAACAATAAAGACTGGAGAGACTGGAGTAGGAGTTTTGAACCATCACAGCAGGGTCGGTGTTGGAGGATCTGACTCCACTATTGAGAGAGTCAACTTGTTGACTGTGGAGATTCCTTCCTGCACGTTCAGCAGCCAGGATGCGAGTTTTGAATTCCTCATTGTCATGTAACACCAGGGTAGCTGACTCGTATACATCGTCAGAAGAAATATAGAGGTTTGCATAGAAGAGGCGAACAACTTCCTCGAAAAGATCAAGACCGCACAAAATGTTCTTTTGCTCGATTCCCCAGAAGCGTTACATGTCCTTGGGAGAGAAGGATCCTGAAGCATTGGGACGTGGCTTCTTTGGAGCCTTCTTTTTGGATTCTAACCTTGCTACTGGAGCAAAAGTTTCATCGTAATCAATACCTTCCTTGTTTCTTTCAACTGGTCAAGTTCTTCTTTAATGTTTGTCATGTTTGGGTTCAAGTTGATACACGAGTGCAACAAATGCTTGTTTTTCTCAATGAAGCTCTGGTCTGTATTGAGTCGTTGGTTTACCCATAATGAAGTCATTTGGATAACTAGTGTTGTGTCTCCATGTTTGTGTTTTCGATTGGGCTAGTCGACTTCGGTTCTGGACTAGTTGACTTCAATTTTGGAGTAGTCCACTCCTCTATTGTAATTTGATCAGAAGTATTTGAGAGCTTATCAGTGTTCAACTGGAGTAGTTTCATCATCTATAGACTCTATTTCCTGCATCGTTGGGTTAGTATCATTAAAAACAACATGAACAGATTCTTCAACACTTAATGTACTTTTATTAAAAACTAGAAAAGCACGACTGATGGGTGCATCACCAAAGAATATACCTTCAGCACTTCTTGGATCAAACTTACTTAGATTTGGCTTACCATTGTTGTGAATGAAACATTTGCATATGAAAGGGTGAAAATAGCTGATATTAGGCTTCTTACCTCTCTATAGCTCATATGGAGTTAAAATAGGTCTGATGAGGCATCTGTTCAAAATATGGCATGCAATACTTACTGCTTCAGTCCAGAAATGATCAGGGAGATTTCGATCAAGAAACATAGTTCTGGCGATGTCTTGTAACAAACGATTTTTCCATTCTACCACCTGTTATGTGAGGTAATTGATTGAATGACGTTATCAAAGACACAACTTCCAATTCAAGTGTCAACAATCGTTCAATAGTAATATAACCCAACCAAGGGTTGGGGTCGAGTCCCAAGGGAGCGGTTTCTGAGAATTAAGAGTTAAGCGCAAATATGCTAGAGTTAACCATAGCTAAAAACATTATCGAGTAAAACCATGATAAATTAAGGGATTGACACGAATGTCAATTATCAATGGGGGGTTTGTATTCAATTAATGAACAAAAACAGTGAAAACAAAAAGATGCAAATATAGGGAGATGGGATTCTTGGTGATGTGATAGAAATATGGGACAAACTACAGAATTGGGTAAATGCTATTGATAATCAATTGCTGAACATTTGTAAATAGGCTAGACTTTAGTGGGGGTAAATTCTCTATCGAGCAACATACCCCGAATCAACTCGGTTTCTCTCGAACATCGAGTTGCCGCTTTTAAGCACAGCCTCCGCCTTAGCCAATTCACTCTCTCGAGCTGAATGTGTGGGAAAAGGCCTAGGATTCACTCTCTCGAGTTGAACCCACGGCGACCCAATAACCACCGGCTATCGATTTAGTAGTCTTAGTTTTAAAACCTCTTTCTCGAGCAAGCCAAAAGCACTAAGATGAAATCGTATTTGCAACTACAATCCCACTAAGTTCAAACACAACTACTAAGCGAAATCACATTTAAATAGTAAATAGACTAACAATAAGCAATACCTAACAGGAAATTTAATCCATATTCACAAAATCACACCCCAAGAATTGGTGTTTTAGCTAGACATGGAAAAAAGGAAAAAATGATACCAAATCGAAGTAACATCAACTGGGTATGATTTATATTCACTTCAATCGAGTCAAAGATGAAGAATCTTCAACACCCACTTCCAATTTTTTGGAATTGGAAGTCTTCAAATCTTCAAAAGTTAAGAACAAGGTCTCTCTACTTGAAACTTAGAAAAATAAAATGTTTTCTCTGAAACTGCATACTAAGATAAAAATCCAAACTAGTATTTATAGTTGTCTAAAAATATGCTGCGAAGGATCACTCGGCACAGTTAGTTGGGATCGCCGATGCACTCGGCGATCCGCCCTTTGGTCTGCTTCATCGCCTTTCAACTTTTGCCTTCAGCATCTTCGCGTTCATCATTGGGCGATATAGTACTACTTCGCGGAACTATTCGGCGATGCATCGACTTCTCCTTTTCATCGCCGACTTGATCTTTTCCTTCAGGCCACAGAACACTGGAACTTTGGGTGAGGTTGAGTCCATTCGGCAACTCACCTAATGCATTGGCGATCCTCAGGCCTTCTTTTCTTCGTCTTTTCAGCCATTTTGTTCCTTTTTGCCAAGTAGTGTCCATGCTTTGCCTCAAACTCCAAAGACCTGAAACTTAAGGATTTACATCAGTTATTGAGACAAAATATGCATTTGAGGACACTAATTCTATTAAAATGAAGTCCTAAATGAGTTCAAATCGTGAACTCATCAGTAATCTAGGAGATGAGAAATTTTGGGTGAATCCATTTTTATCACAGAATTCCTCAAATGCTTTATTCTCAAATTCTCCTCCATGATCACTATGAACTGTGGAAACAAAATATCCTGCTTCTCTTTGTACTCTTCTACAAAACACTTCAAAGTTAGAGAAAGCTTTATTTGATGAGATGGGAAAATTACCCAAGTGAAGCTTAAGAAGCTGTTAACGATAATGAAGACATATTTCTTACCACCAATGCTAGCGGTCTGAGTGGGACCAGAGAGATCCATATGTAGAAGTTGCAAAGGTTTAGTGGTACTTACAGTATGCTTGACCTTGAATGAAGAACGAGTTTGCTCACCAAGCTGATAAGCGTCATATATATGGTCCTTTTCGAATTTTAACTTTGGAAGCCCAATGACTAGTTCAAGTCTGGACAATTTTTCAAAGGCATGCATACTAGTGTGACCAAGTTTTCTATGACATAGCCAAGATTCATTTGATACTGCAGTTAGACATGTAAGTGTTGGCAAGTCAACGTAGATATTATCATTACGATCTCCAACGATTGTGATATCCTTAGTCACATGTCTGATAGTGCAAGTTGTAGCATTAAATGAGAATTTGAATCCAACATCACATAGTTGATTGATGCTAAGCAGGTTGTGTTTAATTCCCTCCACCAGGTATACTTTTGATATATCACATGATGAGCTAAGAGTGATTGATCCAACTCCTACTACTTCTCCTTTTGCATTGTCTATGATCTGTGCATATCCTCCATCGTTTTTGTTAAGAGTTTTGAAATTTTCTTTCTTTCTGCACATATGTCTAGAGTATCCACTATCTATTACCCACATTCCCTTTTTGTAGGTTCTCTTGGTCTGCTCCTGCAAAACAAGTAGATTAATTTCTTTTGGTACCCAAGTATTTTTGGGTCCTTGATGGTTAGGATTAACAACTTTTGGTCTCCAAATCCATTTTTTTCAGAAGAAAATTTCCTACAGTTAAAATATTTGTGACCAATGTCACCACAAGTATAACAAAAGAAATTAACAGAATTTTCAGCAGAATGATAAAGGAGAATTAGATATAGATTTGTGGATCTGTTGGAACTTTGATTAGGAGATCTTCTCCTGTTGAAAGCAATTTTGTTATATCTGACAGAGCTATGACTAGGAGATTTTATGATAATGTCCAGCTGCATTTTTACTTCTTCCAGTTCTTCTACTAGTAAGTCGACTTCAATCTGACTTGTTTCGAGAAGAATCTGCCAGTCTTTCTTTTCTTGAGCAATCTTATTGTATTCATCAATTACTTGATGTAACTCATCAGTAACCATGACTAAAGAGTCTTGTAAGTCATTATAGTTAGGACAGTTAAAAGATCTTACCTCACTTGTTTCACCTAGTGCCATGAAACATATGTTGGCAGATTCATCATGATAATTTTTGGATGTTTCTCCTTGATCCCAAGCTCCAAGACTTTTTGGATCTTCGTTTCTTTGATTGTTTCTCCTAGTCTGATCGGGACTGTTTTGTTTGAAACGTCCTGGTTTTCGGAAAAAAAGGTAGCATTGATCATCATTCCTTTCCTATTCTTAAAATCCTGTTAGGGTCTTTCTCTTCTTTGTCTAAGCATTTATTTCACTCCTCGATTTATGAGAGTCATTCCTTCATCTTGATATTCATCACCTTCTTCTCCGACTTCAGATATCTCGGCAGTAAAGGCCACAATTTTCTTTTTATCATCTTTGTTATACCTGTTAATATGATTTTGCTCATAGGCCATCAGGTTGCCTCGAAGTTCATCATCCATCATTATCTGCAGATCTCCATCTTCAAGAATAGCAGTTTTAGTTTCCCAAGCTTTGGGAAGACTTCTGACGAGTTTTCTAACTTGTAACCCATTTGAGTATACCATTCCAAGAGATTTGAGTTTGCAAACAATTTTGCTAAATCTCGAGAACATGTCTTCTACATTTTCATCTTCGGCCATTTTGAATAATTCATATTCATTGACTAGTGAACTGATCTGAGCTTCATTCACCTTGGTGGTTCCTTCATAACTACCTTTAGTTTGACCCACATTTCTTTTGCAGTTTCACATGTTGATATCTTATCATATTCAGCTGCACTCATTGCATAGTATAACAAACTTATAACTTTAGTATTAGTTTGAATTACCTCTTGTTGCTCCTTTGTGATATCGAAGGATTCGGGATCAAATGGCTTCTTAGTGCCATATTTTCCGCTTAGTCCAGGAATAGGCTTTAGACCCTTCTTGATCACAATCCATGTTTGATGGTCATTTGAAGAGACAAAGATTTTGAATTTATCTTTCTAGTGGGAGTAATGTTGGCCGTTAAAATACGGTGGTCGAGTTGAGGAATGTCCGTCTTGAAGTAGAGCACCAAGAATCTGATAGTGTGCCATTGGATCTTTGTTCATGTGTGGTTAAACACTTTACTAGTTATATTTGCTCTGATACTATATCAATTGAAAGTTAAGAGGGGGGCGGTGAATTAAAAATTCCTTCAGTCGACTTCCTATATTGGTCAGTCGACTCACCTGCAAGTTAGTAATACAGATAAACAAAGAAAATAAATGTAGTAAGTAAATGACGCCAATAGTTTTATACTGATTCGGAACACCAGTGTGGTGCCTACGTCCAGTCCCCTTGGGTTTAAAGGGTTTCCTTAAGATCTTATTGAGAACTTGGGTGTTACAAAAATGTTACAATTGAGTGCCCTGTCTGATATGCAAATCGGATCTTTTTCTTTGACACAACCTCTACTTGTATAATCTACACTCAGATCTTTCTTTCTCTTTTCTTTTCAATTGTTCACTCAAGTGAGTACAAAGTTTTATGAAAGATAAATGAAGATTACAATATAAGTTCAAGTGAAGTGCGTACTTCACAACTATGGCTAAGAGAGGTTTATATAGATTTGGAGGACTTTGCTCTTTTACGGAAACCCAAGGGAGTTTGAATCAAGGATCTTTGATTAAGTCCTTGATTTTATTCTAATTGATTTACTGAGTCATGTCCATATCAGATATGTGCATGAGCAAATCAATTTATTCCTTTGTATGATGATCTTCTTGTTGTCTTGAATCTTTGGCTGATCTCATTAACTTGAATGCATCTCTTGAATTCGATTTCTTCCTTGTAGTCTTAGATGTTAACTGATCTTGTTGTCTTGAAAGTATCCTTTGATTGATTTACATTATCTCTTTCCTTCCAAGATGATTTGTTCTGCAATCTTGAATATATTTGATTGATTCTGGAATCTCTGATTGATCATGATCTGCTTGATTGATTATGGAATCTGACTGACTCTAGAGATCAAGACATATCTTTATTCTGGAATCTCTGATTGATTCTAGAGATCAAGACATATCTTTATTCTGGAATCTTTGATTGATTCTACAGATCAGGACATATCTTTATTTCTTCTTTATGCTTTATGTTTGGTTTTCTTTCTTGTTGATGTGTTTGCCTGCGAAGAGTATGAGTGAATGTTTAAGTGTCATTTATCAAAATCAACGCTAACGAGTTAACAATAACTTTCTTTTATTGCAATTGTTTGCTGATAATTTCTTGCGTGATTGTATCTCATCTATATATGCATGTATGTTTGTGAAGATTCGTGTATGATTTTGGATTAAAAAAAAATTACTATCATTTATGTGCATTTATTGTTGGGCTCACCAAATTGTGTTTTATCTCCTATGTTTTAAGGAAATATAGAATATGACATTACAACTCCTATATTTTTATCCAGTTCTACCCCTTTCATTGAAGTGTAATATGTATCCAATGTGTTTGATGATATGTTCGACTCATTTTATTTGGAGTGATGTTCACAAATTCTCTGTCCCCAAAATTCTCCTATTAGTACTTATATGGTCCTCACTATTTCAATTTTTTATCAACTCTTGTGTTTCCAGGTAATTTCTATATTTTACCCACTGTTGGTCCTTCGACATAATTAAAGTGCAGAAAATAAATAGCACAATGTAAAACAGGCACAAGAGTTTTACGTGGAACCCCCCTTGCTCAAGGGAGGTGAAAACCACGACCTGTACTCACATGATTTCAACTCAAACTCTAGTTCACTTAAACGGAGCAATGATTCAGATTAAAAACTCTTGCAAACCTAGGAATTTAACTCTAAATCATTTCCCCCTCTATGAGTGTATACAACTAGTCCTTGCTTAGGGCTTTGGTGAAGATGTCAGTCACTTGATCTTCCATTTTGCAAAACTTCATGATGACATTACCCCTTTTTAACAGTGTCTTGACTTTAAGAATATTAAGCCAATTGAGCAGCTCATTGATGTACTTTTCTTGACACCCGAGGGTACCTTTAGAGGTAATATGTACTAGAAAAATCAGCAATTCCTTTCCTTTTGATTTCTAAAAGAGAGTTTTGTCAATTTTACCTCTTTTGAAGCCATTGTTGAAGACGAATTTGGACAACCTACTAGCTTGTTGGGGAACCGAGTGTCATACTTTATTTCTTTCACATTGAGCTTCATCAGCTTCTTCATTCTCACCTTCAGAATTCACATTATCAGTTTGAACTACATCATCTTTGTTCTGCACTGTCTACCGGGCCGGGTCCCTCATCAGGTTCTTCATCTGTATCAGCTTTCTTGAGATTGCTGGATTCATGAAAAGGATGTTCTTCAGCAAGCTCACTATTTAGACCATCTTTCTGAATCTGAAGCAGGCCTTCCATCTTAGAATCTTCTTTCTTTTGCAGCTTCTCAATTCATCCAGACTCATCAAAAATAACATAATCACCTTTTTATACACCCGATAAGCCTTGGTGGAGGAAGAATATCCCACAACTATTCTTTCATCAATATTGAGATCAAACTTCTCAATATCATCATTTTGTTCACTGTCACAACCCGAGTCCAGACCCTGGATGTGACACGGTGTACTCGACCCCGAAGGGGTCTTATACAAGCCTCATAGCTCATTCATTGCATAGGTAATAGAAATAGTATGAAATTTAAAACTTTTTATTTAAAACCATACAATCTAACATTCAAAAACATTTAAACGCAAGTAGAAGTCTGTATCTCACATGGCCATCTTAGACACAAATTTGAACAAAAATAGCGACATGGCCCTTTACAATAGAAATCTAAAGTAGTCTATTACATGAAAAGGAAAGAAACTTCTAAACACTTTTCCTCGATCTAAGAGGACATACCCAAAATGTCTTGGAGAACACTAATCCAAGCTCCACTAGAGCAATGCAAATCACTTGCCAGAACCTACACTTGTAGTAAAAACATAAAAGAATGGGTTAACACATAAAGTACTAAGTATGATAGCCATGCAAAAACATGCTTAAAATGGACATTTTTTTGAAAGTCATAATATATGCCATTTTGATAAAACCTTGATGCACATAAACATAAGAGGCATAATATTCAACCAGAACCAACATTCAAGTCATTTAACCACACTAGAACATAATCACATATAACCCCTTTACCTTCACATTAAGCCTTCACCCCAAGTAACCCTCAAGCTATACTTTGTGCAATGTATGGATAGCGTCCCATACCACCATCCACACCAAAGTACCACCTTACGGTCACCAAAAGTGAACTTACCATTCAATCTTTCCATCCTTGCACAATACTAATACACAAGAGACATAAACATTACACAAGTCATATCAACACATAAGGACCATCACCTCAGATAACTCTAAGTCATAGTTGTGCAATATGCAAGTGGCATCCCACACCACTACTCACACTAAGTACTCCTTTGAAGTCACCATAGGCAAGGCACATTCATATTCATTAAGTCATGACAAGGAAGTAACTCATAATACAATCCAAGTATAACATGCATAATCTCATTCAAGCATATAAGTCAACATTCTTCATTAGCTTCATTTCATTAAGAGCACCTTCATTCATTTAGACATTAGATCAACATTCTTCATTAACATCATCATAGGAGCACATTCATTACACTTAACATTATAAAGGAACACATCATAACCCCAAAGCCTACTTGTGCAATGCATATGGCGTCCCATACCACCACCCATACTAAGTAGTGCATTCTTAAGAAGACATAGTTCATTAACATTCTTTGTGGGGGTAAGCCTTAACCGACATAGACCAAGTGAGAAATTCATGGAATCCCGGTGTCACTCTCACCGGATAAGGGATTCCTACTTGCCTAAGGTAGGACCATTGTTCTTTAGCTTAAGTTGATCCACTAGCTAGACCTATATGGGCACATAGTTTAAGGGATAGGGAGATTGCTACTAGATACCCCACTTCAACTCACGGATGAGCATCCATCTCAAGAGATTGTTACTAGATACCCCGCCTCAACTCCCGGATGAGCACCCATCTCAAAACATATACACTCGGTGCTTAGCATTATTCCCCACTGAATATATTACATTCATTACATTAGTTCATTAGGGGAGAAAGGATTGCTACTAGATACTCCGCCTCAACTCCCGGATGACAACAACCACTATCAAGTACATACACGATGTGGCAAAAAAAAATTCGGAAGGATCATTTTCAATTTAATATTAATGAGCCACAAGCTCAAACATTCCACGAAAAATAGTATAAAACACAACATAAGCACAACGACCCAAGTATATAAATAAAACAAATATACACAAAGGTGGGCCTCACCCTTCCACAAACAAAAATCATTTGTCCTCAAATGCAAATGAATTAAAGTATCCAAAAAAGAGCAAAAGTAAGATAGAGAGGGAGGTAAAGAAAGGATCATGTCTATGCAGTCTCTCCATTTGTATGGGCCTCAGTCCCCGGTGTAGTATTCTGTACTTGGGCATTAGTTCCCGGAATAGTGACCGAGATCTGGGCATCAATACCCGGAGTCACCTCAGAGGGAATAGCAGTGCCAGATCCAATAGGAGCTGATGTGGACGTCTCAGTTAGTGATATCTGGATCACCAGCTTCACAACCGTCTCTACAAGATCTGGCAAATCTCTAAATATGCTCTCCTCTCAATGCTCAATCATCTCCTCATCAGTCTCAGTATCCAACTCCTTCTCTATTGTGCCATCCCTCTGTACTTCTCCGGTGGTGGCTGGAGGAATCTCTGAAGTCTATGGGGCATCTTCATCATCAGAAGCCTCTATTAATGAATTAAAGTCGATAGACTTTAGATAGTCCACGTCCTTCCTCAATTCTGCTACCTCAGCTTTCAAAGTCGTCACCTCAGAGGCCTTCCCCTGTTTGCTCTCACAAGCTGTGACTCTCACAGTCAACTCATCAACAGAAGTTTGGAGGGGGGTGAGTGCAGCAAGTATGACTCTCTCGATCATCCTAGGGATGGATCTCTCGAGTTGGGTCACCCGCATATCAGCTGATTGGGCCAAATTCCCCATCTCCAGGATCATGGCCTGAGTAAACCTGACAGGCTGGGAGGAGGAGAAAGCACCTAGGGGCTGCGAAGAAGAGGAAGGAGTGGATGTACCTGAAGGCCCAGAGGCTGGAGTAGGCGAAGATACCTCTGCAGGTAACGAGTCAACGTTAACATCCGGAGAAATATCCGTCGGAACTGCTCTTCTCCCGTTAGCCTCCTCTTGTATGTACTTGGCCTCAATACGCCGGATGTTAGTGGAGGATGAAGGGGTGACCTCAATATCTCTTGCAGTGTCCCGGGGTACTCCAGCATGCCGGCATAGCTCAGTGATCAGGACTGGGAATGGCAAAGAAGTCTGTTTCTGTTTGTCTCTCATGGCCATCTCCTATGAAATCAGCAATCCCAGGTCGATGCGTCTCTTTGACATGGTAGAACCAAGGCAAGCTATTTTTGGATGGCTCAAAATGGACTCGTTCTGGGATGGAATTATGGTGCTACTGATAAAGCCAAACCAGAACCTAGCAGCGATGCTCAAGTCCCTCTTCTCAATAGGGGTCCTGCATCCATCCACCTCGGGGTGGTGTCAGAAATCAGAGGAGCCAACCAACCCTTCAAGTCATCTAGGGACTAAGCAATGGGCAACCCCTCGTAAGGAAGTGCAGAGTGCAACGGTCTATTCAAAACAATGTTATAATATATTCATTGTCACACCCAACTTCCTTGCATCTGACCATGACCGACTTCACCGGTCTAAATTCTCTTGCCTTCTTCTTGCTTTTGGGCACCAATTCCCCATAATCTGTATAGAATTCTCGAACCCAGGAAGGAATGTAAGGGCATCGGGGGCTGGTGAATTGCTCAAACTCATGGTAGTGGATGGTGTCCCTGACATTGGGGTACTTGCCCTCCAGGCCCTCTATAGATAACAACTTCTCCTCTAGTATGGTTCGTACTCCATCACCTTTCAATCTGTTCAGCAGTCTAGGTGGAGGAACAATAGGGAGAAAAAGGATCATTGGTGGTGCTTGGGATGGCACTGAATCTGCTTCAAGAGGGGTGGCAACTGAGGGAACTCTGGTGGATGTGGATTGAGATCTAGCTCGGAGCTCATTCCTTTGGTTAATCAAAGGCTGCTCGTCTTCAGGTTCAGACAACTTAGCCCAGTTGTCAGCGGCTACTTTCTTAGCTATGTGCTTCTTTCTTTTGCCTTTGTCTTCCGGTGGGAGTTCTTGCCTTCTCTTCTTTGGAGGACCTGATCCCCCTTCGTTTATAGTAATGCCCCATACTTTCTTCTGGGGTGGCATGGTTAGATTAGTCCGAACCATATCTGCAAAACATTAAAGGCAAGTTAAATAACAATCACATTAAAGCACAGAGAATTAATTGTAGAAAAACTCACCGATCCAGTCGGCGAGTCGCCGAACTTTTTTGGCGAGCTAAATCGGGCTCGCTGAAGGGATTGGCTCAAAAATTATGGCAAGTCGGTGATGGGAAGTCCCTTTTGGCAAATCGCCGACTTCTCTTAGCGAACAAGGGTTTTAAGGGTGCAGACAGAGGGCGATTAAGCATACTATTGGCGAGTCGCCAAGTGCTTTTGGCAACCAAAGGCTTCTCGCCGAAAATTACAGAAACCAACAATACATATAGCATGAAATTAGAGGTGAGATGGGGTCATTAAGTGAACCGTCGAGTGGTTCGGCGAGCTCGACCCAGCTCGCAAAACGGCCCAACGTGCCTATTTTAAATCCACCTTCTCGAATTCAACCCCGAAACCTCCGAAAACAAAAATCAAAACATGCAATAGCTAAATTAGGCTCACACTCATAACACCCATCACCCTGAAATATTCAGACTTATTCCGGTTTTGCCAAATTTGGCCATTTGACCACAATTGTTCTTAAGATTGGTGTCACCTGATCTATCATTGAGCAATTTAAGTCAATTAGCGCAAACGCGGGCTAATCAAACTTCACCCAACCAATCTAAACATCACGCAAGCACTCATAAAATTTCATTCATCTAAGAGCACAAATTGACAGGCATTTGACGATCAAAACAATACGGGTGAGATTATTAACTTAAAATTGGCATTTAAACAATCTAATTCTATCAGAGAGGCCCAATACACGACAATACGATATTATCATTGCAAATGAGTACAAATTTTTTGAAAGTAAACTCAGGGTTCGAAAACCAACCTCAGATGTCGATTAAAATAGGATTGAAATGCTAGGCGGCAAAGGAATCCTAGTTTCGAGCACCAATCAACAACCAAAATACTAATGGAAAGCAAGAATATTGAAAATACTAAATTGGTGTGACTTTGTGAAGTTTGAAAGCTAGGGGAAGTAAAAAGTTTGAAACTTTAAAACTTTAAAACCTTTGGCCATATATAACCGTCCAGTTCGCGTCGCATCCGCAGATCCACTCGTCGAAGCGCCAAATGGTCAGCCCCGCCGATTTCTACAAGACCAACATTTTCTTAGGGTTTAAGACGGTGGTCTTAATCGGGGTCACCGACCTGGTCGGCGACTCACCAAATTGCTGTTGAGCTCACTGAGTTTTACAGGCTCTGAGTTGAAATTGTGTTGAGCCAAACCGACGGATCAAGTCAGGCACGCCGACCTCTTTGGTGATGCGCCGACTGGACCATTTGCTCACCAATCTGCATTCTCCAAACACTTTCCGCATTTAAACCTGCACAACCAACACACCATTATTTACAAAAACAAAACTAAAGCATTTAAGGGTTTTGGGTTGCCTCCCAAACAACGCCTTAGTTAACGTCGTGGTACGACGTAAGTCCTTACTCACTCTCCATCATTGAGGTTGGCCCAAGTGTTACTAGGTAACCCCAATAGTTCATTTGAGTAAAGAGGGGGCACTGCATAACTCATGAGTGTCCTGATCAGCTGGATCAATCTAGAATGAGAGCCAATCATCTGATTCAACACTTCAATATTCTCTTTCATCTCTTCCAACACTCGATCTTATTCGGTGATCTTTTGGAGAATGATTTGTAGTGTATCCTCGACACGATTGTTCTCCCTGTCTCTAGACTTTTTCAGTTCATGAGGGGGTATGTATCTCCCTTGACTTTTGCACTAGTCCTCCACCTCTGATATTTTGGTGGCCAAATCATTCAGCTGAGTTACCAGTGCGGTTAACTTGAAGTCCCTCTTGACTTCTTGATTCGTCTCAGCCAATTTGCTATCATTTCCCTCAGCCATGCTCAAGGTAGTTTCCTACAACAACAACCCAAAGAAAAACAAAACTAAAAGTAAAGTTAGTAAAATACGACTAAGTAGAACAAGATAATTTTACTAAACTAAGAATTCTCAAATAACACCACTCCCCGGCAGTGGCGCCATTTTGATGTTTCAGACGTAATCAACTGACACTATTTTGGTTCAAGTGCCATACGATCGCGTGTAGTGATATAACCCAACCAAGGGTTGGGATCGTTCCCACAGGGAGTGGTTTTGAGAATTAATAGAAGAATAAAATCTAGTTCCAATTAGTCATAGCTATAGATATTAATGAATAAAAACATACTAAATCTAAGGGGTGACACAAACGTCAATTATCAATGGGGGTTTGATTAATTAACAACTAAAAACAGCAAAAATATAAGTAAACGAGATAGGGAGACGGGATTCTTGGGATGTGATAGGAATACGGGATAAACTAGACTATCAGGTACATGCTTTTGATGGTAGATTATTGAACATTTGTGACTAGGCTAGACTATAGTGGGGGTAAATTATCTCTCGAGCAACTTACCCCGAATCAACTTGGTTTCTCTCGAACACCGAGTTGCTGCATTAAGCATAGCCTCCGTCTTAGCCTATTCACTCTATCGAGCTGAATGTGTGGGAAAAGGACTAGGATTCACTCTCTCGAGCTGAACCCATGTCGAACCAATACCATCGGTTAACAATTTAGTAGTCTTAGTTTTACGACCTCTCTCTCGAGCAAGCCAAAAACACTAAGATGAAAACGTATTTGCAACTACAATCCCATTAAGTTCATACACAACTACTAAACGAAATCACATTTAAACAATAAATAAACCATCAACAAGCAAGATCCAACAGATAATCTTAACCCATATACACAAAATCACACCCCAAGAATTAAGGTTTTAGCTAGAAATGTAAAAGAGATAAAAATTTATACCAATATCAGTTTCCATCCACTGGGTATGAAGAATTAAGTCTTAAAACACGTCAAGAGTGAAGAATCTTCGAGACCCACGTCCAATTTCTTGGAGTTGAACCCCTTTGAATCTTCAAGGTCTTAGACAAAGACTCCAAAACCCTCTAAAACTTGAAACTGAAAATATTCTAAGTTTGAATAATAATTGTCTATGACTTGATACTAAGTTAACAATTTAAACAATTATTTATAGTGTTTGAAAATTTGTGTTGCAGCTGATCACTCGGCGCAGTTAGTCGGGATCGCCGATGCACTCAGCAATCCGGCTTTTGGTTGATTTCATCGCCTTATTGCTTTAGCCTTCAGCATCTTCGCGCTTTGAGTCATTGGGCGATATAATACTGCTTCGTAGAACTACTCGACGACACGCCGATTGCTCCATTTCATCGCCAACTTGATCTTTCCCTTCAGGGCCCAGCACACTAGAACAAAAGGTGATCTCCAGGCCGATCGGCGACTCGCCAACTAGGCTCGGCGATCTTCAGGCCTTCATTTTTTTGTTCTTTTCAGCCGCCTTGTTCCTTCTTGCCAAGTAGTGTGCATGCTTTGCCTCAAACTCCAAATACCTGAAACTTAAGAGGTTTCATCAGATATTGAGACAAAATATGCATTTGAGGACACTAATTCTATCAAAATATAGCCCTAAATGATTCCAATTTGTGGACTCATCAAGCATCCGTCCCAAACCCAACATTCATTCATTCATTGGAAAGCTCATAGATTCAAAGATGAGAGTAGCCTTTCACCTAAGAATCCCCTTATTGTGAGAAAGTCCTTTCACAACAAGCCATTAACATTCATTAGAGTACAATTGAGAATAACCTTTCAATTAACCCATCATCATTAACATTATCATAGAATTTCATTCATTAGTCATTCATGAGTGTGTGTGACATGTGAGAATAACCTTTCACATAATCATCATCATTCATTCAATTACCTTCTAAACATGATCATAATACATCCATAGTAATCACACACATATAATTCACTTCAAAATCATACATAGTAATTAAACACCTCCACCTTTCAAGTGGATCAATAGTTCAAGCACAATTCTACTTCAACATGTAATTTAGTCATAACTTGCCCTTTCAAGGCCATGATCACAAATCACCAACAAACCTTCAATTTTCCATAATTAAGACATAAATAATGATACAATTCAATAACCCAAGCAATTTAGACAAATTACATTCATAAGCTTTCATAACCATCAAACCCACTTCATAAAGGGCACAATTTAGGAATTGAGAGAATTCATGGGTTCATAGAGTATTTTCATCATAAATTATCAATTAAACACCAATAAAATCATAATTTTTCATTAGAAACCATTTGGAAACGTTTGATGAAAGAACCCATGAGTTTGAGTTAAACCCTAGATTTTTCATACTTTGAAATCACCTTTGAATTGGCTCCTGGAATGAAAATTTAGACAAGGATCAATACTACCATACCTTGCTATAGATTCCCCACGTAAATTGAAGAAGAAACACCTTGGAATCCATCAACCCTAGCTTCAATGGCTTCCTTCTTCTTCCTTGAGTTTAGTGGAGAGATTTTTTTTGGAGGAAGAACTTCTTTTGGGTTTTAGAGAAATAAGGAGTCAATGACTTATTTTAGGACATAAAACTATATATACTAGTGATATAATCCATTTAAAATCTGCCCCATTCTTTAAATAATTAAAATGAAATTACTTAAAAACCCCTAACTTGGGCAGCCCCGTCAGGGACCACGCCCACTTATACGGTCCGTGAAGAGGGACCACGGCCCGTGGTGGCACCCATGGTCCTCTAGGAAGTGGCTCCCTTCACTTGCCAAGCCTTCATGAGGCCAAGGCATCTTCATGGCCATTTCTACGGACCGTGGTCAAGACCATTGGCCGTGAAGTGGTCCGTGGACTTGGGGCAGTAGCTTGGCCTCAAGGCCTTGCCTCTCTCAAGGCTAAGTCTTCTTCATGGCCACTTATACGGACCATGGTCAAGACCACTGGCCGTGAAGTGGCTCGTGGACTTGGGGCAGTGCTTGGCCAAGGTTGGGCAGCCTTGGCCTTTGGCTTAGGCCTTGCCCCCTTGGCTTGACACTTGCCCTTGCAACCCTTAACCAACCTTAGAAGGTCCTTCAACTACAGAGTCTAACACGTACCTTGACGTTGACCCTCACGTTTAGGCTCTAGATCAACCTACCATTTTACGGGTCGTTACAGTCACAGAACATGTACTATTCACCATTTCAGCCTGAAAGTTCTCTAAAATATTAAAAGCCTGCTTACTCCACCTGAAGGATGATCTGATCTGCTTCCTTTAACACAAGCATTACAACTTTGTCATCTTCAAATTTTATTTAGGGCAGACCACAGACCAGGTCCCTTGACAAAAGTTTGTGCAATAGAGAAGCACTCACATAAGCACGTCTCTCATGTCATACCTCAGCATTCTCACTTTGAGTACTAAGGCAAGTGAGACTGTCACTACTAGCAGTAATCAGATAAGCAATATATATGTTCTTGCATCTCTTTTCTATCAAGATCATCACCTGAGAGAGCAAGTTTTTGACCACACGTTCTTTCTGATAAGAACCTAACTTCATTTTGTTCATCACAAATCTGTGAAAAATTTGAACGATTGTACTTCAACCCATTGACATAGTACACAACTTCAAAAGAGTGTTCCAAAGGCTTTCAAGTCCTGCCTACACCAAAAATGTACCATTTCTTGCTGTTGCCAAAAGAGACACCTCCACCTTGAAGTGCCTTGAGAGAGAGGAGGTTTTGTAGTTTTCTCAGTCATGTGCTTTGAGAATTCACTATTCATAAACCAACACTGATTGATGCTACCTCCTCTCACTTGCATATCATATTACTTTTTAGCCTTGGGAACCCATTTGAGACGAAGTTCCCAGTAAGCAGATAACAGAGTGATAAAAAAATCTTTTGTCCAGTAAGGCAGACTGGTTTTCTTCAACTTGGGACCAGAAGCAAGACGAGGTCCCTTCTTCAGTGTATTCCTTTGTTTGGAATAGTTTGACGAACTTCCTTCATATTTTTTCAAAACACAACAATCTTTCTTAAGATGTCCATCTCGACCACAACGCACACACAACATATTATCAGCATCATAAACAGATTTGCTGTGAGGATTGTACGGGGGATATATCTTCTCACATCCCAGCCCTCTGCTACTATTGTTGCCTTGACCAATTAGATTTGTAAGGATCTTAGAGTAATTGGTCCATTTGAGGGTTTTTCAAGTTCCTCTTTTACACGGACCAGGTCCCTCTCCAACTCAAGATTTCTATCTAAAGCCAATTCCATCTTCATTTCAACAGTATGCAACTTATTTTGCAAGATCCAGCTGCAAGCTGCTTGCCTTGTTCTTTCCTTTAAAAACTGTAGTAGTCACCCCTTTTATCTTTTCCTTCAGTTCTAGATTTTCAGCTTCTAGAACAACAATTTGATTTTCAATATCAAATATTTGAGCAACTAAAGCAATTTTTCCATCTTGATAGATATTTAGGCTATTGTTCACGAGATCAGCCTCAGTCGTTAGCTTACTTATCAAATCAAGTAATACAACAACTAGCTTTTTCAATTTACTGGTAGAAAAAGTATTCAAGTTTTTCTTGAAATATGACAGGGTTACCTTTTCATCAGCATCTTCCTCATCTGACTTTGGCATGAAAGCATCATTAGAGTGCTCAGAATCATCTTAATCACATGAGGAATTTTCCCATGCAGTCAGGTCCTTCTTCACCGCCTGGAAAAAACTTTTCTTCTGCTTATCTTGTGACAGACCTGGTCCCCCTCTTTATCTTTACCTTCGAAAATGAAACCCTCCCTTTTTTCTGTGCAACTCATGAACTTGAAGATGTTCAAATAGTGCATTCAGTGTCACCACGTCAAGATCCCTTGTCTCATCGCCAAGCACAAATTCATTTGTCCAAGATCTAGGAAGAATTTCCAGTATCTTAGAGACTTGCTTGCACACATGGACTGGTTCTTCAAGGAACATAAGCTCATCTGTAATGGTGGAGAATCAAGTACGTATTTCATGAATGGATTCACCTTCTTTAATGGTGAAACTTTCAAACTAGTAGTAAAGAGATCTAGCTTAGATTTCCTTGTTTCCTCAATACCCTCATACGTTGTTCTCAACAGATCCCACATTTCCTTGGAAAATTCACAAGATGAGATCAAATTGTATTCATTTACTCCAATGCCACACATCAGTAGCTTTCGTTCTTTGTGATTTTTCTGGACTAGTCTTCTGTCAGAGTCATTTTATTGTTGTCGAGTTTTTGGGAATGACACTTGTGACCTGTCCATCTTTAACCTCCATAGTTGGCTCATAAAGACCTTCACAAACAACGTTCCATACCTCAACGTCCTCAGCTATGAAATAGACTCTCATTCAAATCTTCCACCATCTATAGAACTGACCATAAAAAAGAGGTGGCCTTGTGGGGGACTGACTTCTTTGCAGGTTCAGTGGTGTCGCCATTCCTCGCAAGAATCTTTCTCTTGGTGTTAACCAGATAGAGAGTTCAAGCTCTGATACCAATTGTTGGATTGTATGTGTCCACCAGTGATCAAAGGACCTGGTCCTTCGACATAATTAAAGTGCAGAAAATAAATAGCACAATGTAAAACAGGCACAAGAGTTTTACTTAGAAATCCCCTTGCTCAAGGGCGGTGAAAACCACGACCTATACTCACGGGATTTCAACCCAAACTTCATTTCACTTAAACGGAGCAATGATTCAGATTACAAACTCTTGCAACCTAGGAATTGAACTCTAAATCCCTTTCCCCCTCTATGTAGTAACTCTACTACAAAGAAAGCAATTAAGCAGATACCACACTGCCCACTAAGCTACCTAACTCTAGATAACTTAGACTTCAACTAAGCATATACAATACTGCCCACTAAACAACCTAACTCTAGATGATTTAGAATTTGACTAAGCAGATACAATACTGCCCACTAAATCAGTTACCTTAACTGAATTAGATGTTTAGATGAAAAGAAAAAAAAATCTAATTCCTTTATAACATAGGAATAGATTTACAATTTAAGCGCATAAGATACAAAGCTCTCAATACAACAAGACGCTTGAGCACTCCATCAGGTCCCTTGTTGATATGAGAAGTCTTCTTCCTTGAGTATGGCCTTCTCTTTTCCAGCTTATGAATTTTCAGAGAAAATCCAAATTTTGTTTGCCAAATCTTGAGTTTGTGTTTTGGAGAAGAGACTATATCAAAAAGACACAAACTCCTTGGGACCGCCCAATTGTTGAGAGCCTGCTTCTCTGGAAAGATGTGCACCTACCACGTCAGAGGTGGCAGCTTTTCTGACAGCTGTCTTGTCGTCCTTTCAAATATGCAGTCTTGTAGGGACCAGGTCCCTTGCAAACTTTTCTTAGTGAGTTCTTGAGAAGACTTGTTGGCTCTCTCTCCTTTTGAATGAATGATTTAATTTGTTGTTTGTCATGTTGATTGAATCAACCATAAAGAGTTATTGACCGTTGAACAAACAACCTCGTCCATTCTGATTGGTGTATTACACTGACGCCTCACCAACCTCTGACATGACAGCTTTCCAGTTGTACACCATTATAAATCTGGACGAGAGAACTCAGCCAGGTCCCTGCATTTTGTGAGCCACTGAAACAGACCGTCTCGTCCGCTCTTCTTATTGGTGCAGTACACTGCACTTTTCACCTACCACCTGACATGACAGCTTTACAATTGTACCCCATTTGAATTTGGACGAGAGCACTCTGCCAGGGATCGGGTCCATGCATTTGTGAGGATCATCAAAACACCTAGAATATAACACCCACCAAGTACAACTTCAATCGATAAACTTCACTAGGGATGAATCCTTATGTTAGGAATGAGTTGTTTGATTCAAGATATCATTTTTTGGAAGTGTAGTGAAATGCCTACTACCTGTTTCGTTAAATGCATGAATATACTATTTAATTTAGTCGTTAACTACTGACTACCTGTTTGGTAAAATGCATGAATGAACTGTTTAATTTAGTTGCTTATTCCTTTAATGATCGCTATATTATTGTTCAGAAGCTCACGAAACGTTCATTACTTATTCCCTCTATAGAATATAGCTACAAATTATATAATTGGGAATTGAACATCTAATTTTACATGTCCTTTCCTATTCCTTTAATGATCGCTATATTATGTGTTCAGAAGCTCACGAAACGTTCGTTACTTATTCCCTCTATAGAATATAGCTACAACTTATATAATTGGGAGTTGAACATCTAATTTTACATGTCCTTTCCTAGAGTGTCACTTGAATACACTACACATGACACTGAGTATGCACTAATAGAGAACTGTCACTGAAAATGTACATTATCACAGTCAAATGTACAGTTTTAGTATCAGCAGTCATAAGTCTATTATTCTTTGTTTGGTTATTTTGTTTAGAATAAATTATGTAGTAATTGAACACATAAATGTTGGACCTTTCTCTAAATGGTAAAGATACCATGGCCTCGCTGGTACTTATTTCGTCTTAAAAAACATAACTGCTCCTAAAACTAAGACTGGTGTAATTTCTCATTTTCTCTACCTCTTATGATGTAACTGTCTGGTACTTATACACTACTGTGCTATTGCGCTTTATCTTCTTTTATTATCGTAGTTTTGCATTCTATTTCAGTAAACTTTCTATTCATGTAGTTCTATAATATTTCAGGTAATTTTTCCTCTGTTGTTGTTTCAACTAAATTGTCTCTTGACTAAAGTATTCAGCAGTTTCTATTCATATGAACTGATAACCCATCTATGTAAACTTTATGTATTGATATACATAAGTAAACTAATGTTCTTCTAAACTATAGAACTAACTAATGATCTTTTAATAAGTAGGTTCCTAATTGTATGTATCGATCATCCTCGCCTTGCGAGGCCATTATCATCGCCGTGGTGGCCGTGGTGCGACATATGTCATTCGGAGATGGTGTGGGAGAAAGCTTTGGATAAGGATTGATATAGTGAGGAAAATTGAGTACAATATTTTGAGTCCCTTAAGAGCTAAGGCAGCAACTCCATGTGTGGAGTAGGATATGAACCTAGCTAGCCATGTTCTTGTAGTCTTTCGTGACTCTCTAATTTTCCACACCATTTCCCACCTATACAACCTATTACCATGGTATATAGGATGTTTGGTATTTGTTCTTGCATATTTTTGTTGTCAACTTGCATCACTTGAGCAACATCAGTTTAGCTTAACATCTTATATCTTTTATATATGTATATGTTTGATTCAAATAACCTGCTTGATATTTTAAATTTTATGTCATCCCGGTATGACTTCCATAACAGAGATGGAGAAATAGACACAACGAAATAGAGAATTCAGCAATTTCCACAGGAAATAACTGTCTGATCGTCAGCTTGGATCAAGTGTAGCAATTTTCCTGAGAAATTTATCATCAATAAATTATGTTATATTTGATGTGGAGATGTTTGCTTCCTCAAAATAGTGTCTATAAAGGAGCAAAATCTACTACACTTGAACGTACATATGATAAAATTGTTTGTTCAGTTTTTCTGTTAAATTACTTCGTAGATATGAAATTGAGCATCACAGATGTGTTGGTATATCAATATGTATTCTCTCTAAATAATTTATTTACCATTTTTGAATGAACAAAAAGGATTCTCTCTGGTTATTTATAAGTAGTTATTGTTATATTGAGAATTTAAGTCATCTTACTTGAATGAAATTATGCAATAGAGAGAAACATGTAAAGTAGTATATACTAATATTTTTATATCTCGGGCCGTGCTTTGTACGGGCAATGCTTATCTAGTAGAAAAAATAAAAGTAAAATATTTGTGACATTTATTGATTATAGAAATGAAATTTTAAGCCATTTTTATTTTCTTAATTTAAAAGCCACTTATTTAAAGAATAATTTTAATAACTTTTAAATATTGTCTTCAAGATATAATCTTTTTAATTAAAAGTTAATGTATCTATATTTCCTACAGTACAATTTCAAATGATATGATAAAAACAGTTTTTGAGATTTTATAGTGATAAATTTATGATTTAAAATTTTTAAACATGAATAGTAATCCTAAGACAAATGATGTTTGATGAGATAATATTGAAAGAAATGAAGAAAGGAATTATAAAAAGTTAACATATTTTGAAGGAAGAAAAAGACAATAAAAATTCATGTCATTCTCTATAATCCTATTGTTATCTTTTGATTTTATATTGTAAGTGTTTCTTATTTATTTTTTTACTTTTACCTTTTTGAATTATTTCTCAAATTGATATGAAATTTATGAAAAATTCATTTTGATAGTACGTCGTGATACACTAAATTTTTATTACTTTTAAAGTTCTTTTGAAATAAATCAAATTATTTATATTTATTTAATCATTATTTTAGTTAATATAAGTCTATAATTTTCTACTTTGTGTCTTACTTCTCATTATTGCAAAATCAACATTTAATTATTTTTAGTATTATTATTTTCACATCATTGCAGTCATAACATATTTCTACTATATTAGAAGTATGGGTAAAGCAGCTTGGAATCAACACGCACGCTTGCTTGTTGGTCATTAAAATTTAACTCAAGGGCAATTTTGATTTTTTACTCACTTATACATACGTGTCTTTCATCCTCCATTGAAAAGCCACGTAAGATATGACTTTTCTATTTTTCATTTTTTTCTCTAGATCTTAAGGGTGTGTTTGGTATGAAGGAAAATGTTTTCCTAGAAAATGTTTTCTTGGAAAACAAGTTGATTTTTGATTTATTTTCTCATGTTTGGTTGGTGATTAGAAAATATTTTCCGGAAAAGATTTTTAGTGTTTGATTTATGAATGAAAAATATTTTTGAGAAATATCTTTTATTTTTACTAGAGTAGAAAATAATTTTTGAAATTGAAAACATTTTTTAAAAACAAACTTAAATAT
>NW_006239036.1:1402279-1406662 GCF_000226075.1 Solanum tuberosum
GTGGGCTGGGTAGGAGGGGGGTTGGGGGGTCAAGGGTAAGGGTGAAAAAAATGAAATTTTGAAATTGAAATATTTTTTGAAAACAAACTTAAAATTATTTTTTTTGGAGGGGGAGTGGTTGGGGGCAGGTTTGAAGTTGGAAGAGAGTTTTGGAAAATGTTTTCCATAAGTTTTGAAGGGAAGTCATTTTCCTTAAATTTGAGGAAAATGAGTTGATTTGGAAAACATTTTCCAAAACATTTAGCCCAACCAAACATGAGAAAATTGGAAAATATTTTCCGGAAAATGTTTTCCTTCATACCAAACACACCCTGAATCTTTCATAGCTTGTTTTGTTCCCATATCCCTAGAACTTGAATAATCGTGACAATTTTCTCTGGATTTTATCTCTTTTCTCAGTTAATTTTCTAGGTTTAAGTTTTATGTGCTTATAATTTTATGGAAGTAGAGATTTTTTGCCAACCACAGAATGATCGACGGTGATTAACTGATTTGCTTATCCACCGCTTTAATAAAGATTTGATAGAAACTCTGAAAATGGTATGTATTTTCTAGGTATAACTTTTTACTTATGATGTTGTTTGTTGAACTATATTGAGGTTGAGATTGAGGTTGTATTTAGAGAAACATAATTGTCACACCCCGATCCTACACCCTGGGCGGGACTTGCACTCGAGAACCATTGTTGGCCCCAAGCAAACCATTGGCCTGATTTACTACTCAGCTGAAGACTTAAACACAAGAAAATAGTCTTGAATGATGAACTCATGAAATAAACTTAGAATGTCTTAAAAGAAACATTCAACTAAACAAGATGGCAACTCAAGTCTCAAAACAGAAGCTAATAATAAAATAGTGACAAAGGAACTAACTAATTGTCTATCTATGAAACTTCCTAACAACTGAAAACTACTAAAGCAAGATAAATAGGGACCCTCCGAAAAGCAAGGAGGCTCACCACAAGACTTTGAATGCTCAACTTGATCAACGAAGTGTTGGATGCTGATCCTGGTTACCTGTATATGCATCATAATAACGATGAAGGCCAAATAACGTCAGTACATTGAACATATGAGCATGCAAGGAGAGATCTAAAAAAAGACATAATATTGAAAGGAACTAAAAGAACAAACCTGGTCTCAACTCAACTGAACTGAACTGAACTCATTTCAATATAAAGCAGTATAAACAAGTGTAATATAAAGAAAAGCATTTTAAAACATCGATAACAACTCTGTGTATTTAGAAATACAATAGTAACTCTATATATATGCAAGGATACATTATGAACTCTGAATGTATATAAAAATACAATTAACCCTGTGTAGATAAGAATACAAAACATTTATGTGGGAGTTTCTCTAACCGACAACCATCACTTAAGAGTTATCGTGATTATAGAACGTTCTGCCTCACACTGCCAGGGCCGTCCTCTACCTCGCCGAGGGTATAGGACCTGACTACTAAGTGGATCCACTAGTCTATGCTAAAAAGCACTATGGAATCATCTAAAAAGTATGACCATTTTCTACACATGATGGCTACATGGTTTATGGGGGCTGGGAGTTGTTTGAATTCTCCCCCATATCGGTGCTCAATACTACTCCCAAAATATGATACTACTTCTTATGTTTAAAAACATAACTTCTTTCTATGGTTTGAGATAATTGCTCAATACTTAGCTATAAGGCTCTTCTTGGAAATCAAAGTTTGCTCTCTTGCTTAATTGTGAAAGCATTTACTCGTTACTAAAAAATAGCTCAAAAGCTCCTTCGGAAATCTCCTTTCTTGTTCAAATGTGAAAACATTTTACTCTTTGGGAAAACATTGTTCCGATATACTCTTCTGAAGAAATAAACTTCAATCTTTACTCTTTACTCAACTCAAAAATCAAGTCTTGAAACAAAGTTAAAACATCTGTAAAAGACTTTTTGAAAACTCTATGAACTTCTCTTGACTTGACTCTTAACTTTCCTTGAATTGAATTATGGATTCAAGGCTCATTATCTCATGTTATTGATTATTTCATGTTGTATAGACGTACATTAGATTGTAGAAATCAACTAGAAAACATAGGTACGCTACAAGGAAACTAGTACGAAAAGAACTGAGAAAGGGTAGAAGCCTGACGTCCCTGGCACTCTGAGTGGCGTGGGGCGCCAGAGGTTAAAGTTCAGAGACTGGCTTGGGGCGCACTGGCTGGCACGGCTCCCCAGAGGCTATACTACAGACTCCTGTGTGGGGCGCTCTGAATGGCGTGGAGCCCCACCCCTTTCCCCTAGATTTTGACTAATTTTCTATGTCGTTTTTCAATTCTAAACCCTCTAGGTTCAATTGGGTCTTTCCCCAAACACTTATATTCAACTACATAACCAAAATATTCAAGAATCTACTCAAAATGACGTCTAATTTCATGAATTTAAATCAAGAACTTCTCAACAACTTCAACAATCAAGAACCCAATAGAAACTTCAAACAAATCCATTTCTATACTTTCAAGAACACAAATTCTCTTAATAAAATCATGATTGGCGCGCGGGTGAACTAACCCAACACTATGTGATCTCACATACCTCGTAGGGATCATCCCTTGGTGAAATCCACAAGCAATTCTTTAAGAACTTGGTGATTCCTTGCTTCTTCTTCTCTTTTCTCCTCTTCTTTTCTCTTCACTCAAAACCATAACTTAATTTCAATAGCGTAAAATGAATCCCATCGGTTGAGATCCCAACTTAATTATCAAAAACGAATTTAATTAATTGGGTAATGAAAATACCATAATACCCTTCTAAAATCCAATATTGACTTTCCTTAACTAGAAAACCTAACTTCAAATGGGCATATCTCCCTCATACGAACTCAAAACTGAGCAAACTCTGCAATGTTGGAAAGATAATTCAAAGATATTTCCTTCGGTATCTTGTAGCACACCTAACTCATCATGAGATTGAAGTTATGGTCGTTTGAAGTTGACCCAAAACTCATACTTAACTTTGTCAAACTTTCCAAATTTGATTATTTCCAAAAATGGTTTCTTTCTAATTCTAAGTCTTTCTAGTAGCGGGGTGTTACGATATCTCCCCCTTGGAAACATTCATCCTCGAATGAGATTACTCTTAGTAGGCTAAGGCATAACATTTAACACCTAGTTCAAACACCCAACAAGCGAAATGTAAATACAACATGCCATCTTAAAATAAAAGCCAACATGCTTTTGGTGCTCTACTTTAACTTGTTGGCAATTCAGACAGTTAGCAGCAAACTCTGCAATGCCCTACTTCATACTACTCCACCAATAAACATATCTCAAGTCACGATACATCTTTGTGGAGCCCGAATGGATAGAATATCTGGACTTATGAGCTTCCTCCATGATCCTCTCTTGGAGCTTATCCACCCTTGGTACACACAACCTACCTTGATACCTCAATACACCATCTCCCCCTTTCTCAAAAGCTATTACTTTTTGGTTATGAACATTTTCCTTCAATTCAAGCAAAATAGGATTTTGATCTTGCTTTTCTTTCACTTCTGACACAAATGATGATTCAGCCCCATTCATCACCATTACTCCTCCTTCTGTGGAATCCATTAGTCGAACTCCCAATCGTGCAAGCCTATGCACATCTTTTACTAGTTCTTTCTTCTCTTCCTCAACATGGGCAGTATTACCCATAGACAACCTACTCAAGGCATCAACAACAAAATTAGCCTTACCTTGGTGATATAGAATACTCATGTCATAATCCTTAAGCAACTCTAACCACCTTCGCTCTCTGAGATTAAGCTCTTTCTGATTAAACACATACTGAAGACTCTTGTGTCACGCCCCGAAAAAAGGGACGTAACTGGCACTAGATACCCTAATACATCGAGTTACCCACTGAAACATAATAGCTAAACCAAACTTGTGAGGCAAAAAGATTGGGCAGCACAACCTCTAAGAAGTGACGCCTGGACCGAGCGGTCATGACCTGAAAGAGAATAACCATACAAACAATGGTAGACAAATCGAAAAAAAAATAAAGATGTACTATCTAGCCGACGAGGCCACAACTGAAAACATACCTACTTACACACACATATATATACATGCCAAGACTATTGGCTGGAGGTTGAAACATACAAAACGAAAACCCAGAATATTGTGTCCACAATAGCCTCTATAAGTGACATAAGCACTGTCGGGACAACGCCCCGACTATACCCAAACTGTACAACAACAGTAAACATCCTATGAAAGCCCCAGGATAAGATGGAGCTTACCAACTCACAGCTGAACCTGAATCCTAGCGGGTGGGTCGATTATAGTCCCTGCCTGTACCTACTCGCACAAAACAAAAAGCGGCGTCCCCAGGAAAAGGGACGTCAGTACGAATAAAA
>NW_006239036.1:1406740-1424301 GCF_000226075.1 Solanum tuberosum
TGCCTGTACCTGCTCGCACAAAACAAAAGGTAGCGTCCCCAGGCAAAGGGACGTCAGTAATAAAAATATACTGGTATGTAAAGCGAAAAGTAAAATCATAAACATTTACTGTAAAAGGGTAATAGAGATACCACCTGAAACTGAAATCCAAATAATCTCTATGGCTGACCTTTAGCCCCCTACTACTTCAATATGCACGGTATGCTCATATAATCGTATGTCGTGAATACATATATATATAGATACAAATGCATAACATACCCAACCAAAAGTTAGCAATGGTGGTGCTTTCCAATAGCAAACCGACATCATATTCGCCAACTTGTGGCCATTTGTGTCTCATACGTATTAATATCGGCAATAGGCCCCATACCTCCCGATTATAGCTCGGGAGTAGAATGCATAGCATGTCATGTAATGGATTTATAACACCTAGGAGTTACTGTTGTCATGTTGCCAATCTTGGCCTGTTTGTAGTCTTGTTCTCATAACCTCATAATAACTTTCATATAACATATAACAATCTCATGGAACTTGATATGTTCTTCCAAATATGCTTGAAAAGTTAACTCGAATTTTAGAAGGATAACCTAACCTTGTTGATATTTATAACAAGTATAAGGTGACTTACTTAGTTCCTAACTTGGTTCCTAGATAATTTATAAAAGAAATATTTCAAAAACCAAGTGTTCTAATAGTTTACATTTAAATTATATTTGAGAGTTTTGAAGGTCGTGAGCTACTTTAAAGACTTTTTTTAATAATAACCTTAGTGGAAAAAGAGGGCTGATCACAAGTAGTAAGGGTCTCACGTGACATTTTAATTCACATCACCCAAGGAAGAATACGAATTCATACGTCCGGACATATAATCAAGGAAACTGATAAAATGACGTGTAGATGTCGAACACTCTATTTATCCGAACGAGTGAAATATCAAAATAACAGAATAATGAAAATAATTCAGCTCTTTCACTAAAGGTCTTTCTAGCAAGAGAATAGCAAAATATCACATTCGGCGTTTTAGGAATTTCCCAGGAGTGGTGCTAAAATGAGGGACGTAGCTTCACCTTAACATACCTTTTCAATCACGCTCGAATGGCCGTAGCTTCTTCACAAAAGTTGTTCCTTATGTCCTAAACTTCGCAAATTATATAATAATTTGAATAAAAATATTTCCAAACGGCTACTAAATAAGTATATTTGTTTTACAACCTGGTACATTCTATTAGTTTTTACTTAAAATAAAAAATATAACAGATTTGAGGAGTATATAATACTCCCTCCGTTTCACAGAGAATGACCTCCTTTCCTTTTTAGTTAGTTTAAAAAAAATGACCTCTTTCCTTTTTTGGTAACATTTTACTTTTTGCTTTCCACGTAGCATGTTTAAGACCACAAGATTAAGGGCAATTTTGTACATTTGACATAACTTTAATTTAGGACCACAAGATTCAAAAGTCTTCTTTAATTTCTTAAACTTCGTGCCAAGTCAAACCAGATCAATCTTTTTGAAACGGAGGGAGTAACTTTTTTGAAGTTTATAAAATTAGAGGTTACTTTGGTGATTAAGAAATTGTGAATGAAAATGCGGTAACAAAGTAATTAAATTGGTCATCATTAATCTCATTTCTGAATCCTACTAAAGAGATTTAGTTAGAAAAAAGTAAATGTTTGATGGTAAAGAAGGAATAAAGAAAAGTATATTTGGTAGACATGAAAACAAAAGCATTAACATACTTTCTCAGATTTGAGATTGGAACATCCAGAGGAAAATCATAGCAGAGTAGTTCAGTAAGAGGAATAATTAATTACAAGGAGGGACATATTCATATATAGATGTAATTAATTAAAGCAATATTGTTGACGAATTTTTCATGTTGGCTGCTAAAATATTTAGAAGGTCCGAGTAATGAAAAGTCATGGGTCCAGAGATTTGTTGATGAATTGGCTCGGATGATGATTCAGAAGTAGAATTAAGTAAATCCTCCGGGCAATTAGAAAGTTTGATGTCATGACCAACATTGCTCTTGTTTTCTTGCAATGGCTTTGGGAAGAATCCATTTAAGGCCTGTTCCAGAAAGCCAGAATTATCACAAGGCAAAATGGGAAAGAAATATTCCATGCCCGAATCGACAGTAGTTGATATCTCATGATAACCCGTGAGAGGAAGTAGTTGTTCGTCACAAGGGTTGTTGTTCAAATTATTAATGTTTGAAGACTTGGACGATATGTTGACATCAATTTCATGAAATACAAACATATTCGATGATTTTGGTAGACTTGACTCAAGGGAAAACTGATTATGTGTTTTGGTACAAGTGTAGACATTTAGAAAATCATGAGTAAGAGGAGGGTAAAGAAAATTAGTTCTTGCTTTAACACCACGCATACTTCTAGCCGCACAATCATAGGCACAAGCTGCTTCCTCAGCTGTGTCAAAAGTGCCTAGCCACTTCCTTTCTTTGGTCTGAGGGTCTCTAATCTCCGCTGCATATCGGCCCCAAGGACGACGACGAACACCACGGTATCTCATGCTTCCTCCGCCACCTCTGCCTAATTTGACCGATCTCTTAAAAATGCGTGTTTGAACTGGCTTCATGGCATCTTCCATTTACATCAATAATAATGATCCACTAGTTGGTCAGGAGTGAGGAGATCGATTCACACACACACATATATATAACAATTCTTAAACAAGTTATAGCTACGTACACAATATAATGTAGTAGTTGGGTTCGGGGAATTATATTGGATTTGTATTAACCATCAATAGCGCTTAATTGCCGCTAAATATGTATTTTTAGATTCAATTAACACTCTTTGTAAATGTACTTAAAATCTAATAACAATTAAGTGATAAAGATTTAGCACTTTTTTTTTTGATAAAAGATTTATTAGCACTCTTTTAATATATACATTTATTTAACGTAAAAATTTATTTTTTTGTATCAATGGTATTTATAATGAGGTATACGGCTGCATTGCATTTATTGCGAGAATTTACGCGTAGTAGCTGACAACTATTACAAATTAAATTGAAAGTAAACTCAAAACATAAATTCTAAATTCATCAAACTTTATGACGCACACGGTTTCTTGATCAGCTATTTATATTCGCTGCCTAAGTAAGATAATACGTACGATACAACACTCACTCTACTACTTAAAATTACAATAAAACAACTACAGTTTAAAACATGTAAAAAAACAATAAAATTCCTTCATGGTGATCCAAAGATATATTTTTCACTTCCATAAGATTCATGTCAACTGCAACAGAATCCTCACTGGTGCAACAATAACAAACTTGCCTCTTCCTCGCCAGCAGTATAAAAATATTTTGAATTAGCTACAAACATCACCGCTAATCCATTGCTAAATAGCTCATAGCTAACAATTTTTTTTAAAAATAATTTATCTTTAATCTGTCACAAAAAATGATTAAGGACAAGTTTTTTTGTATGACTACAAATTTTTTCGTCCTTAATTCCTGTTATTTTTTAATCTAGCTGTAACGACGACTCTCAAGGTCGTTTTGTGACTCCTCCCTCTTTTCCCCTATTTGACCCTACCCATAACTTTTGTTATCCGTTTGAGACTTTCTAGGAGGGGAGGAGCGATTCTTGAAGTGATTAGATGCGTTACGGGGGAGCTCTACGGTTTCAGAAGTTTTAGCAAAACCAACATTTGGGGTTAGAGGGGCCGAATTTGAGTTTTGACAATTTCACTAGGTATAGTGGGTGATTTATGACATATTTGGAGGGTTGGCACGGTTCCCAAGTCATTCAAGGGCGTTTTAAACCTTTGGGGGGAAGTTTTAGTTACTTTTAGATTGCAGTTGACAATCAACATTTATTCAAGATGACCTCAAAATGGTGATTAGATAATTCTAATAAGTTCGAAATGTTTTTTATGATAGTTTGCACTATCAATTTGTATTCATGAGGTTCCAAATGAATATCTATTGTTAAATCCAAGATATTCATGAGTTTCAAACTGCTGTCAACTGAATTTTGGTGCACACTAGTTCCTTCTTTTCATTCATTAAGCCTTGGTCAAGTTTGTGGAGAAGGATTTCATTGGCCGTCACATTGGCGAGGATAGAATTCATGCTTGGGAAGACGATATCCAAATCAAGTTGTATATGGACATTGCATTCGCGGGGATCCGAATTGGTTTTCGGCTCACATTTATGATGGCTTGTTGTGTTTTGAAGAACATGTAAGATTCAGACAAAATTAAATCCCCGAATCGAACTTAGACCTCTTATTTCAGATTTTTGAGCTTAGATTGGGGAGTTTTTCTTTTATGTTATTCAGAGAATTTATCGTGGGAGTAAGATATTAAATTCCTACTTGGTATATACCTATTGATTTATTCTTATTTCATCATTTAAACAATGTTTTGTATTGATTATTGAATATGAAATTTTAAACATAAAATTAAGAAATCGCGTTTAGCTAATTTGAGAGTAAATTCAATCTCCTTTAATGTTAACAAGATTTCAAATTGGAATTCCTCACCTTAGGGGTAAAATTATTTTGAAAGAAAATTCCATTTTCGACCTCAAGAGTTTGAGATTGACTTTTTGACCTAATATTTTACGCACTTTTATATACTAATATGAGTGTAGTTCGACAGATCTACTCATGTAGCACATGATTTTGATAGATCGAGAGCTTTTAAAGGAATATTCAAGGAAAAGATGATTGAGTGAGGATTCATAGCGCGTTTAGTCGACTTCTGACTTGGCCTGAGTTATAACTTATTGTATAAAACAATTTATGAAGTGGGATAAATGAAGGGATTAGAGTATTTGTAGAGATGAACTGTCATTGTTTCTTTTGATTTGGGACTTAGATGATTGATGCTATATGACCAAAATGTGTACTCATCGAATATTTCCTTGTTTTTGTTTATTATACCATACCTTGATGAGTTATTTTTCAATGGGAATTGTATTAAAAGAAATCTGCTTAGTTGATGAAATGCGGCCTAAGGACACTATTTTGAAAGTAATTTATTATTTGAGAAGGCTTGTAGTTTCTAACTGAAATTTTCTTTATTATTGTGATCATGCATACATATGCTTTCTCAAGAATTATTGGCTTGGTACTATGGAAATAACGACCTGGGAATATTTATATCAAATGGAAAGTGGTCGAAGGATTGGCTATTGATGATACTGAGGATAAATAGTGTAATAGGCTAATTAAAAATGGTTTTGGGTAGGTATATGTGCCTTGTGAGCACTCGAAGGGACCCTCCTCACAACATTCCATGGCGGAGAGGTTCTATACCAATAGGATTATTTGTCATTGTATTGCATATTATTATGTTATATCACCTTAGTTCTTACTGATGATATATTTGGCATGTGTTGCACTTTTACATAACATATGATTTTGGTTAGTTGTTTATACTATTTAAGTGGGTTAGTGAATTGTTTTGTTGATTTTGTAGGTTGTTTAACATTCTTTTTACAATATATATAATTGTTGATTTATACTCAATCTATGTATGCTTCCTATTGAGTATACATACTCTTTTATTTTGGTCAGAAGGGAGTTGCTTATATTAATTAATTAAGGTTTAGGCCAACAGAGTTTTGTGCTTCCGCCATGGCGGGCTGCACATTAGTAGTAATAGTAGTAGTTTAAGCCACATTTCGGCCCTAGAAAATTCCAAAAGTAGGATTTAAACACCTAATGTAGATAGTTCCTAGGGTGTCTTCTTCCATCATTTTTTGCACAAACACAGGAGGAACTAACAAAATTTCTACATTTTCAAAAACTTGTTTCTTCATCCCTTCTTTGGCCAACGCATCAGCAACCTTGTTTTGTTCCCTATATACGTGGGATAGCTTTCTTATCACCAGCCTGGTCATTAAGTGCCTGCACGAACAAAAATATTATCATAGAACAGATTAGTATGATTTAGCATTGTAATGATTTATGTTGATTCAGTATTGATCTCAAGGGGTGTGATGTTTTGCTCAACAACTAAAATGAGTCCCCTTCGAAGCACAGGGAGTTCAAAACCAATTAGGTTTGTATGAGGTGTCACCTCATGGAAGCCAAGTACCCATTGTCATGTCTCGTTTATGAAAACTCCTCCAGTCCCCCTACTCCTAGATTCTTGGATACTGCTCCGTCAGTGTTCAACTTAAAACTTCTAGTATCCGAAGGATCCCACTTAACTTGGATGGTTACTTTTTGGATGTTAGGGGTTGGGGTTTGTGATACAAGGAAGTGGCATTCCAGAGCTTGGGAAACGATGTGGTGGTGGGTGATAGGGTCCTTTTGTTGTTAAAGGTGTTGTTATTTCTAATCAGCCAGATGTTCCCAGAGGCAGAAGGGGATCAAGGTACCCCAGTCGAACCCGTTATTGAACCTAATTCTTTTGGTGTTGTGCCAAAGTTCGGGCCAATTATCTATGTTGACGTTGTTCATGTCAGCATTTATGGGGTCTAGACTGTTGTTTATGAGGGTATTCTAGAGAGTGGTAGCAGTGGAAAAGATGTGGTTTATATCTTCCATATGGAAGACGCAGAAGGTGTACATGGGGTTTATGGGCAAGCTCCTGCTGTGGAGGTGGTGATTGCTGGGTGTTCGACCATGGCATAAAATCCAAAGGAAGGTTTTGATTTAATTAAGGGTTTTGGCTTTCCAGATTCCTAAAAAATCTTTGCTAGTGTTAATAGGGTGGTTCTTGGGGATGCTCTAAGAGATGTGATTATATGCAGAGCTTGTGGAGAAGAGCCCATTGTTGGTTAGGCCCCAAATGAGAGTGTCTTCTTTGTTCCCAATGTTGAGGAAGGAGATTTCCTTGATGATGTGTTCTAGCCTCGTTGGTAATCTGAGGGATAGCTTTCCTACATTGGGCATTAAGGTGGACATCCTTGACCCTAAGGGTCTCTTCTTCTTTCAAGATAGAGCCTTCGATGTTCTGTTGAATGGTGTTTAAGTGAGGTATCCAAGTGTCCCCCAAAAAAATCACCTTGTCACCCTTATGTACCACCCATCTAGCGGCTTTAGCGCAATCTATCCATTCCTTTTGGATATTTCCCTAGGTTCTCGACACGTAATATATTGCATTACATGAGAGGGGATGCTGCTGAGGGTAGCCTTAGCTAGGACAGTCCTGCCTTTCATGTTGAGGGTTTTGGCCTTCCAACAAACCTATTTTTTCCTCATATTGTCAATGATGAATTGGAAGTCGGCGTTGGTGGGTCTTTTATGGAAAATGAGAAATCCAAGATATTTCCCAAAGGATTCGCAACTCTCAATCCTGAGGAGATTGGAAGACTGGGTTGCAACATTGTTGGGACAGTTTCTGGAGAAGAACACTTTGGACTTTGTGAGGTTAACCTTTTGGCCTGAGAGGGAGTTGAAATCTTGGAGAATTTCAGCGATGGCTGAACAGTTTCCAGGGGTTGTGATGAGTCCACAATTTGGACTCATTTAAGGCTTTATTTGGATAGATTTTGTGTCCTCAAATGCTTGTTTTATGCTAATAAATGATGTCAAACCTCAGATTTCCAGGTATTTTGGATTGAGGAACAAAGCATGGACACTAATTTGCAAAAAGGAACCGAGCGAGCTGAAAGAACGAAGAAATGAAGGCCTGGTGATCGCCGAGTCCTCTTCGCGAGTCGCCTAATGGCCTTTTGACCGCCTAAAGTTCCAGTGTGCCAAGCCTTGAAGGAGAAAATCAAGTTGGTAATAGAAAGGAGGAGTCAGCGTGTCGTTGAGTGGTTCCGCGATGCAGTGTTGGATCTCCCAAAGTTACAGAACTTGAGGATGCTGAAGGTCAAAGCAAAAAAGTGATGGAGTTGACCAAAGAGCGGATCGCCGAGTTGATCGGTGATCCCAACTTACTGTGCCGAATGGACCTTCACAACATATTTTTGGCGACTATAAATACTTTTACAAATATTATGTTTAGTATCTTTTGTCAATCAAATTTTATTCTGAATATTTATTAGAGTAATTTTTGAGTTTTGAGACTAAGTTTTCTTTAGCTTTGAAGAATTGAAGTTTTCCATTTTTGAGAAATTGGAAGTGGGTCTTTGAGATTCTTCAATTTGAACCTTTGTAAAGATGAAATTAATCTTACCCAATTGATGGAAACACAATTTGGTAACGATTTCTATCTTTTTATGATGTCTAGCTAAAACCCCAATTCTTGGGATGTGATTATATGATTATGGACTGATTTAGCTCATGGGTATTGCTAATTGATAGTTTAAATGCTGTTTAGAAGTGATTTCAATCAGTAATTGTGGTTAAAATTAAAGGATTGTAGTTGCAAATACAGTTCTACTTTCGTGTTTTTGGCTTGTTCGAGAGAGAGGGTTTAAAACCAAGATTACTGAATTGATGGTCTGTGGGTATTGGGTTGTCATGGGTTCAGCTCGAGAGACTGGATCTTAAATCTGTTTCCACACATTCAGCTCGAAAGAGTGAATGGACTAAAGCGTAGGTTGTTCTTAATTGCTTGCTTGTTGGTGTTCGAGAGAAACCAACTTGATTCGGGGTAAATTGTTCGAGAGAAAGTTTATCCCCACTAAAGTCTAGCTTATTCACTGATTTACAGTTATTTACTAACAGGTGCAATTACCAATTTGTCTATGTTAGACTATAATCGAATCACATCCCAAGAACCCATCTCATTATTGTTTATTTCTTCTTTTTTGTTGTTGTTGTAGCTGATAGTTACAACCAAAACCCCCTGTTATTTGACACTCGTGTCACCCCCTAATTTGAGTGTGGTTTTCCTTCGATAATGTGTATTCCTATGATTGACTTGAACATATTCGTACTTTGCTATTGAATCTTAAACACGTACCACTCCCTGTGGGATTCGACCCTAACTCATTTAGTTAGGTTATTCTACTGATTAACAACCGTTGATGCTTAGAATTGGATGACATGTCTTTGAAACATTATTAATCAAAATGGCGCCGCTGCCGGGGAGTGGTGTTGGCTAAGATTGTTTAGTTAAGTTGAATTTTGCTCTTTTTAGTTATAGTTGAATCTACTTATTTTCAGGTTTGGTTTTCGTGTTGCTTGTTTAGCACAGAATAAAGGAGCAGGTCTTGTAGCAACGGTAAAACATTGGACCTCTCTCCTTTGAGAATGATGATTCTTAGGGATAACATCCTAAGTTTCAGACAATTGGAGGGTGAGTCAATTTATGAGTTGCGGCAAAGATTCAAGGCCCTATTGCAACAGTTCCCAACTCAAGGAATTCTAGATAAGATGCTTCTAGAATGCTTTTACAGGGGTCTTGGCCCCAAAAATAGAATAGTGGCTGATCAAATTTCTTCAGGTAGTCTCATCCGACTACCTTTTGCAATAGCAGCCCAACTCCTTGATCCCATGTCCAAGACCAACAAGGAGACAGAAAAAGACCCAGAATTGGCCACATTATTGATAGCTGTATGTCTTGGCCAAGAAAGTCATGGAATTGGAGGTAGTATCCAAAAAGAAGGACATGTACATCCTCCTCACGAGCGTTAAAGGACGAAGAAGCAAGATGATAGGCAAATTGAAGAGGTCCTCTCACTCATTCTACACAAAGTCGAAGAGCACGACAGAGTGTTGAAGGATATAAGAGAGAACGACTTAATGCTGAATCAGATGACAACCTCTCATTCCATGTTCATTTAGCTACTAGAGTCCCAAATGGACCAAGTGCTGTCTTGTCTCTACCCAGAGCCAGAAGAAGGATTGCCTTATAAAAATGAGGCAAACCCCACAAATGGAATTTCAGTGGAGACTTGCGTCGTGCCACGATGTTAATTACGGTACTTCTTGGGAGGAAACCAAGTGTTTATCGCTTTATTTTTGTTTTAGAAATAATCATGCATTGATTTTGCAGGTTGAAGTGTAGAGTGTGTTTGAAAAGTACAGGTTGGTGAGCTGAAGACGTCGGCGAGCCCGACTTGGGCCGCCATTGGACTCAAGACATTTTTAAATTGGAGTTTGTAAAAACTCGGTAAGCCCAGGAGCATATTAGCGAATCGCCGACCAGGTTGGTGATCACGACTTTGTCCGCCGTTTGGACCCCCACATTAACTGGAGGTCCTGTAAAACTCGGCGAGGTAAGTGCCCACTTGGCGTGTTGCCGAGTGGGTTGGCGAGCAAAACTTATTTCACCGAACGGGCGAGAACTGGACGATTTTTAAAGACCAAAGGTTTAAACTTTCAAACTCTTTCACTTTTCCTCACTTTTAAACTTCCCAAACTCACACCCGCACAATTTTTTCCATATCTTTGCATTTTTTATCTCGTATTATTCGTCATCTGTATGTTTGGAGTTGGATTCTTTGCCGCCTAGCTTTACAACTTCTCATATTCGGCTTTTACGGTTAGTTTTCCGAACCCCGAATCTTCTTTTAGAATTTTTACTCTTATGCAATGATTTTTATCTTAGTGATGTGTGCTGGGCCTCTCTAATAGTGATTGTATTCATGTATGACTATTTTCATTCGAATATCTTACCCGTAATGCCTTTGTTGTATAACTCCCGAGTATTATGTGGCTTAAAAGTTATTAAAATTGTGGGGTTGTGCTTAAATGTTGTTGGGTCTAGTCGGGTGAAGTCTAAGTAACCCGCATTTGTGCCAAATGACGTATTTTGCCCAATGATGGGTCAGTTGATGTCATTCTTAAGGGCAAAAGTCATCAAATGGCTAAATTTGGCCAAACCGGGAGAAATTTAAGTATCCCGGTGGAATGGGTGTAATGGGTCATAGTCTTATTGTAGGAGTGCATGTTTTGATTTTCTTTTATGGGGCTGCGGGGTTGAAATTGGAAGTTGGGGTTGAAAGTAGGCACGTTGAGCCGTTTGGCGAGCTGGGTTGAGCTCGCTGAACCACTCGGTGGTTCGCCAAAGTTCCCCTTATCGCCTTTAATTTCATGTTTAATCTTGAGTTAGGTTCTGTAACTTTTGGCGAGAAGCCTGAGTTCGCCGAGTGCGCTCGGCGACTCGTCGAAAGTCCTTCCTGATCGCCCTTAACCCCTAAAAATGCCCTGTAACTTTCAGCGGGCTAGTCCTTGCTCGCCGAATGCTGTCGGCGATTTGCCAAAAGGCCCATCCCATCGTCGACATGCCAAATTTTTTGGAAATTTTTGAGCCAATCCTTTCGGCGAGCCCGATCTGGTTTGCCAAAGTGATTCGGCAACTCGCTGAACTGATCGGCGAGTCAGTTTGCAACTATTTTTCTGCAATTTTACTTGAATTGTTTTTAACTTTCCATGATGTTTTGCAAATATGGCTAGACCTAAAGTCGCAGGTAGGGACATTCTGCCCCGCAAGTGGGCCAAGGGAATAACAATCAACGAGGATGCAGCTGCGTCCAAGGCTAAGGATAAGGCTACCAAACTTTCTGATATACCGTAAGTTTATAACATTTTTAATACATTTCACTTAAGAGTTGTGTGTGTCTAGGGACATTTTGTATTAGAACTAATGTTTATTGTGCTAAATTTGTAGGAATAGGCTTGGACGAGGCCGAGAGAGATACAACTGAAATTCTGTAGAAGTGGCCACCAACGGAAGTGACCTACGAACCGTAAGTCCAGTCACGGTCCGTCAGTGGGTAGACATGGATTGCTCATCTGGGAACTCTAACTAAGTGTGGAACTACGGAGGCGACCTACGGTCCGTCCTGCACGTCCATCAATGATCACTGAGAGTTGAAGTTCCAATACCAGATGAAAAGTTCTAAGTGTGAAGCCACGGAAGAGGACCCAAGGACAGTGGATCGACCCACGGTCCATACTGCATGTCTTTCGATTGCAACTAGGAGTTGAAGGTTCCAAACTTCTAAGAAATTGTGTAAGTCTTGAGCCACGGAAGGGACCTACGGACCGTAGGTCATTCCACGGTCCGTAGGTCAGTATCGTCGATTGAAGCTGCATCTAGAAAAGTTTATTTCCTTATTTCATTTCCTTTTTTCAGGACATGTTTTTATATAAATAGGGCATGTAAACCTCGTTTTTGGGGATTAGACACCATAGTATTATTTTAGTTCTTGGCATTTTCTTGGGAATTAACTTGCAAAATTTTGGCAATTTGATTTCCTAAATTCAGCTTATAAGATTTTTTCTTTGAATTTCAATTGGAGATTACGGGTTTCTTCTACTCAATACGTAAGTTCATGAATTCTTCTTCTACAATTATGAATTGTGTTCTTACAAGCATAAGTAACTAAATCCTCAACTAGGGTTGTGGGAACCATGAGCAATTAACAACGTATGAATAATAACTAAGTAATTCTTGACTAGTGTTGACGCATGTATTGGTTATTCTTTCATTTAGAAGTCCTTTTAAAGAGTGCATGCATTAGAACTCGCATTGTTGCTACTTGCCGGACCAAGGTAGTTAATAAGAAAAGAATTATCAATAGAGATTTAGTGTAATACTATCTGATAGTCTAATATCAATTGGTGTGAGGGTGAAAAGTAAGCCATACATTGACGTGATGTCTAATTTGATGTAAATGTAAGGGTTAGTAAAATATACACATGTAGCCGGACCAAAGGTGCGGGTTGAAACTTCCTATTTGGCGAACCAAGCACTTAGAAATACATAACTTACCACTTTGCATGTGATCCACTAGGAAAGGATTACTATTATTAGGATTACCATTTTAAGAGCTTATGGAGAACGCATACACCCTAGTTTCTCTCTCTCTCATTGATTAAAACAAAGTTTGAATCTTGCTCACTTGTTACTTGACTACAATCAGTTATTTGTTACACAACCCCCCTCCCCTTACTTACTTGTCTCGGAAATAAGTTGACTAAATGGTTATAATAGTGAGTTAAGTTTAAGTCTAAACCATATTCCTCATGGGATCGACCTCAACCTACAAGTTGGGTTCTTTATTTGACAACGATCGCATATACTTCTTTTAGGAGGTGTAATTTGAGCGTATCAAATTTTGGCGCCGTTGGCAGGGAATAATGCTTTTAGATTAAGTTTAACTACATTATTGAATTTTAGTCAATTATTTCCTAATTTTACTTTTATTTTTTGTTTTTTTTCTACAGGTTTCTACTCTAGTGTTTGCTAAGTAGACAGAGTTGAGGCGAACCATTGACCCCATACAATAAAGAGTTAAGAAGAACTTTGAGAAGAATGAATAATTAAGGGGTACAAGTCAACCCAATCTGTGGGAATCTAGGTGATGGAGTTAAGTTGTAGCCTCCTGGGGTTGTCAATGAGAATGCTCAGGTTCAGGGTGATAATCTACTTGGAGATGAATTGAGGGTGCAAATTCCGCCAGAACCAAGGTTGCAATGTAACTACAGGTTCGAGTTTAATACTGTTGAATCTGAAGGACCCATTGTTCTCCCTCCACTACCTCCGGGGCATACATTCTTGGTGACTAGCAGTTTGATGCAGATGCTTACAATGAGGGGTTTGTTTTCTGGTATGGCTTCAGAAGATCCGCATGGGCACATGGCCAAGTTGAGGAGTGTTTGTAAGAGTTGTGTGGGGAGACCGGAGTTGGATATGAACGTAATAGGGTTGATAGTCTTCCCTCTATCATTGACTGGAGATGCTGCTGCATGGTTTTCTGAGCTCCCGTACAACTCCATCCTTACATGGGACCAATTCCACAAGGTGTTCATGGCCAAGTACTTTTCATTTTCAAAAGAGCTGAACCACAAAGATAAACTCAATAACTTCTTGGCACTACCTGGAGAGTCTGTGAGTAGTTCATGGGACAGGTTCACTGCATTCATTAGAAGTGTTCCAAACCACCGCATTGATGATGAGTCACTAAAAGAGTATTTCTATAGAGGTCAAGATGATAACGGTAAGGCTGTGCTTGATACTATCGCTAGAGGATCATATGGTGAGTGCACTTTTGAGGAGATCGCTGAGAAACTGGAGAAGATTTCCCGAAACAATAAAGCATGGGGCACTCAAAAGTCTGACACTGGAAGAAGCATATTTGTAGTTTTGCTACACCCAGTCAATCTCCCAATGACATTCGTGAGGAGATGGCGCAGATAAGGACATAACTTGGGTTGGTATTGAAGCATGTAAGCGGAGGTCTAGAAAAGGTAAATCCAGTGAATTACTTGACTAGGACTCCTCCACCACTGGAGGAGGATTGTTACTATGAGGAGGATGCCTACTTGGTAAATGATCAGATGGGGGGTTTTCGAGCCAACGCCCAAGGTTCCAATTCAGATAATTGGTGCCAAGGTCAAGGAAACCAACGTCGGAACTGTGGTAACTACAATCAAGAGAGTCAATATGTCCGAGATGTGAACTACAATCGCGATAACAACTACAACCGAAACAACTATGTCAATAGGAACGATAGAGTTAGGCCTTATATCCCTCCACAAAATTGGGAATCTGGCAATAGGAAAGCTGGGGGTAGTATGTCACAGATTGAGGATATGATGCAGAAGATGATAAAGAGGCTTGATTCGACTGATGAGAATATGAAGGCGATGGAAAGTCTTGCCATTTGCCGGTAGAGCTTGAGCATAAGGCTATGTGGGCACTAAAGAAGTTGAATTTGGATTGGGGCGCCACATCGAATCATAGAGTGAATGACATGAATGAGCTTGATGAGTTTTGCCTAAGAGCTTATGAAAGTTCTGCCTTGTACAAAGAGAAGATGAAGAAGTATCAAGATCAAAAGATTAAAAAGCGCAAATTTGTTGTGGGTGATCTGGTGCTTCTATTCAACTCTAGGTTGCACTTGTTTCCTAGCAAGCTCAAGTCCAAGTGGACCGGGCCCTTCATAGTCACTCAAGTGTTCCCACATGGAGCGGTCGAGCTCGAGAATAAGGAGGGAACAAGGTTCAAGGTAAACGGGCAAAAGGATCAAGGTCTACATGGGCAAAGAAGAGAGTGTGCAAGAAGTGGTTGAGGCCTACTACCTTGATGAAGTCTGAGTAATCAAGGGGCCTGCGTCGTGCCGCGGTGTTAAATCAAGCGCTGCTTGGGAGGCAACCCAAGATGTACAATCCAGCCAACTATATGTTTTTCTTTTCAATTTAGGAGTTTTCTTTGTTTAGTTGATTTTTTGTAATTCTTTAGATTGCCATTTTATTTTTGTATTAGTGTTGGCTAGATATAGCATATAGTCCGTGTCTAAAAAGTGTCCAGAAAATGTAAAAAGAAAGTCCTAACAGTTGCTACATGTGCAGGGATGAAAAACCCAAATATGCAGAATATGTCTGTTGCAGAGGTCTACGGACCCCATCGATGGTCTGTGGTTCAATCTACGGACCATCAATGGCGGCCATAGATCCCTAGGTAAGTCCTTAAAATTTTCTAAGTGTTGAGTGACCTACGGACCGTAGTGACCTATGGACCCTACCCGCGGTCCGTAGGTCGACACGGCCCGAAGACGGGGTCTCGTGGGTCGAAACCTAGGGTTTGCCCGACCCGACCCGAACAACTTTTAAAATAAAAATCCTTTATTTTATATTCATCCCCCACATTCAAAACTCCCTCCCAGCCGTTTCTAACCCTTTCCTCTCCCAAAAATCACTCCATTAAACTCCATAATCCCACATACCACTCCTCAATAACTTCCCAAAATTCCCTTATCACTCTTCCGTCTTCCCAAATCCTCATCTCCATTTTCCCAATGATTCCATTGTCTGGGTTCGGCGTCGAAAGTCTAGCAAAAGGTCTACGGAGTTTATTGTCATCACACAATCACCAACTTCCAATACTTGTAAGGTAAATGACAAGAAGAAGGCAGCCCCGATGGACTCTTCCCTAGTTGTGGATATTCAGACACTACCTGCAGAGGAAGTATTGCCTACTCCGGCCCCTGGGCCTTCAGGTACCTTTAGTGCTGTCCTTTTGATACCCCCAGTCCCTCTGTTTCTCCATTGCCTCCCATATCTGGTACTGCTGCTGCTACTGCCTCCCCGCCCATGCTTACTAGGGCTGCATTGCTATGGATGGGGAAGCTAGCCCATTCTGCTGATTGCCATGCCGCCATACTTGAGGCCTCCATTTCGGGCATGATCCAGACAACCTTTGTTGATGCTGTGACACCCTTGAGTGCTACCATTGATGCCCTTGCGGCTAGGATAATAGTGTGGAAGCATGGCCAAGGGGCCACCGAGGAGGTGACGACTCTAAAAGCCACTATTGCTACGTTGAGGAGAGATGTGGACCAGCTGAAGACCACCAACATGTCTATGCTTTTTGGGACGGTGGAGATCCCAGATGTGCCAGTAGATCCAGTTATGCCTCCGACTACCACCATACATGATGTTCAAGCCAAAGAGGTAGCGGATCCTGATTTTGAGGCTGAGACAGATGAGGAGATACTTGAGGCGGCTGAGGAAGCTTCTTATGAAGGTCTTACAGAGACTGATGAGGCCATGGTAGATGCAATTATGCATATATCCTTGACAGACGCACCTTTGGCAACCCCTAGTGGATCTACCACTGTTGATGTGACTCCGGGCACTGATGATCAGAGTGATGCAACTGGCATTGATGCCTCGACAGATGGAGGGACTGCGTAGACAAGATTTCCCTTTACCTCCCTCTCTGTCTTATTTTATTAACTTTTGGATATTTTCTTGCATTTGAGTTCAATTTGCTTTTATTTTGTGGTGGGTTGAGGCCCACCTTTTGTGAGTATTGTTTTGGTTATGTATTAGGGGTTTGAGCTATAAATTGTGTCTAGCACTGTTTTTGTGGATGGTTGAGATTGTGGCTCCTTATTTTAATTGTTAATCATTTTTGAGCCTTCCAAAAATTTTGTGCTACCTCTTGATCGTGTTTGAACGTGGTTGTTCTCTTGCAAATTTGAGTATCGGTCTTGAACAATACCGATGACTTGAATAGTGCATATAATCGAACAAAAATGAATGTGTAGCTACGATGAGGCCAAATGAAGTTGCATAGACAATATGTAAACTTTTTGCAATTCGTTGTGACTAGCCGGTTATCGAATAAGTCTCTTGTGATGAATATTGCACACTAGCGAAAGTGTGAAGTCTTATTTGATACTGATGCTAATTCCTTGTGTGATGAGCTTACCATGAACCATGTGTGATGACACCCAGAATTTTCCCCGTTGATCCAGTTGACTAAGTGATGCAAATCTCTTGAAATGATATTAGGCAACTTTGAAGAGTGTGAAACAATTCGACATTTTACCTCTTTTGTGGCCATCCTTATGAGTGTGAGATCTTTGCTTGAACACCCTTTTAGCCTTAGCGTTTTCTTGGAAGAAACTTGATTAAATTGTCACCTTTCTTTATCCATTACCCATAATCCTCATGATTTGTGGTTTGCTTGAATATCCAACTTAGGCCAAAAGCCTAAGTTAGGAGTCAACTTAGGCCAAAAGCTTAAGTTGGGGGTGTGGTGAAAAGAGAAGGTAAATCAAGAAATGCAAAGAAGTCCCCTTTGACCCATGATTTAGAAAAAGATGGAACCCCTCTATACAAAAAAAAAGAAAAAGTAAAGAAAAATGAAAAAAAAAGAATGAAAAAGTTTGAAATAAAGTTGTGAAAGTGCAAAGAAAATGGGGTGTCCGG
>NW_006239036.1:1424325-1426209 GCF_000226075.1 Solanum tuberosum
ATGGGGTGACCTTTGAGCATGAATGAGAATGATAAAGAAGAGTGAAGAAAGTGATTGTCACACCACATTTCATGAGGATAGCAGCCACTGAGCCTAAAACCTTTACACTCAGCCCCATTACAATCCTTGAAAAGACCTTCGTGATCTTGAGTGAGCTGAAACAATTGTTGATTTTTGGAAAATAGGGGTAAACCAATGGGTGGAGTCATACATGTGATCATCTTTGTAAGTGTGAGTGTTGATTGTGATTCCGGAGCTATAAATTTTTGAACCATTGTGTGTGAATATGGAATCATTCTTTGTGTGAGGGCATTTGAGTACCTTTGTTGAGCTTGAACTTGCATTTGAAGCAAGTAGGTGAACTTGAGAATCTATGATAATGGTGAGTCACAACTTGAATCTTTGAGTGCACAATTGATCCTTGCATGAGTAACTTGAGTCCTTTTGTGTGCTAATATGTTTGCCTAATCAAGACACAACTTCTAATGCAAGTGTCTATGATCGTACAATAGTTTAGTAACCCAACCAAGGGTTGGGATCGTTCCCAAGGGAGTGGTTTTGAGTATTAATAGAAAAATAAAATTTAGTTCTAACTAGTCGTAGCTAAAGACATTAACGATTAAAAACATGGTAAATTAAAGGGGGACACAAGAGAGTCCATTAACAATAGGGGGTTTTCTCACAAGTAAGTAAAAACAACAAAATAAACAAGGATTTCTAAGTAATGAGAAATTGGGTGCATGCTTTCGATAGAAGATTCATAGAATAATTGTGACTAGGCTAAAATTTAAGGGGAATAAGCTCTATCTCGAGCAACTTACTATGTTTCAAATGTTTTCCTCTCGGACACCCACTTGCCGCATGAAGACCAGCCTACGCCTTAACCCACTGACTCTCTCGAGCTGAGTTTATAGGAATGAGACTAGAATTCACTCTCTTGAGTTGAACCTCATGTCGACCCACTTCCACTGGCCATCAATTTAGTAGTTTTAGTTTTATGACATCTCTCTCGAGTAAGCCGAAAACACATAAATAAACTTGTATTTGCAACTACAAATTCATTAAATTCATCCACAACTACTAAACGAAATCACAATCAAACTACAATTAAAGCATCAACAAGCAAGACCCAACAATTATCTTAACCTATATTCTCTAAATCACACCCCAAGAATTGGGGTTTTTAGCCACACATGTATAAGATATAGAAATTTATACCAAATTGAGCTCGCATTCAACTGAGTATGAAGATTTAAGTCTTGATACATGCCAAAATTGAAGAATCCAAGAGACACCAAATCCAAATCTTGAGGATGAAACCCTTTGGATCTTCAAGTCTTCAAAACCCTCTCAAACTTAAAGACAAAAATATCAAAAGTACTATTCTATATGAAAATTATAATAATTGTTCGACCCCTTAAACTACAACTCTAACTAGTATTTATAGTTTTCACAGATTTGTGCTGCAGCGGATCATTCGGCGTCGTTAGTCGGAATCGCCGATCAACTCGGCGATTCGCCTTTTGGTGTAGTTCAACGCTGTCTTGCACCAGCCTTCAACATCGTCGTGCTCTAGGTCAATGGGCGATATGGTACTGCTTCATGGAACTTCTCGGTGATGCGCCGATTGCTCCCTTTTTCCGCCAACTTGATCCTTTCCTTTCGGGCTCAGCACACTGGAACAAAAGGCTAAGTAAGACCCTTCTGCGACTCGCCAAGTGGACTCGGCGATCCTCAGGTCTTCATTTCTTCGTTCTTTTCAGCTTTCTCGTTCATTTTTGCGACGTAGTGTCCATGCTTTCCTTCACATTTCAAATACCTGAAACTTAAGGGTTTTCATCAGATATTGAGATAAAATAAGCATTTGAGGAAACAATTTCTATT
>NW_006239036.1:1426346-1427012 GCF_000226075.1 Solanum tuberosum
AAACTCAAGTTCAGCCATTCAAAAAGGGTGTCTCGAACAACGCTACACAAGACTCCATTATGAATGTACGCAACAAGACTCAATTTACTTATGCAAGGATCAATTGTGTACTCAAAGATTGAAGTTGTGACACACCATTATCAAAGATTCTCAAGCTCGCAATACTTACTTCAAAAGAAAGTTCAAGCTCAACAAAAGCCTTCGAATGCCCTCACACAAATGATGATTCCAATTTCACACAAAAAGGTATAATCAACTTAAAGTTTAGGAATCAGATACAATGCTCACACTCACAAAGATGAACACAATGCATGCTTTCACCCATAGGTTTGCCCGTATTTTCCAATCAACATTTGTTTCGACTTTCTCAAGATCACAAAGGTCTTAACAAGGCTTGTAACGTGGTTGAGTGCAAAGGTATGGTCATTTAGGCTTAGTGACTTTTATCCTCATGAAATGTGGTGCTGTCAACACGTCCTTTCTTTTTCTTTCATCATTTTCATTAGTGCATCATAGGCCATCCTATTATTCGCTTCCCATGGATTGTTCGGAATCCTATTTCTTTGGTACTTTATTCCACAACTTTCTCTTTTTTTCTTTTTTTTATGCAAGGGTTCCATTTTTCTCAACACCATGGGTTAAAGGAGACTTTCCTTGCACTTCTTG
>NW_006239036.1:1427385-1428510 GCF_000226075.1 Solanum tuberosum
CAACATGGCAAATTCTAAGTGTTGTCATGCATGGTTCCAGGTAATCTTATCACACAAGGCATCGACACTTAAGTCAAACAAGACTCCACACTTTTGCTAGTGTGCAACAGTCATCACAAGAGAATCGATTTGATATATGGATAATTACAACGAGATGCAAAGAGTTCACATATTGTCTATTCAACTTCATTTGGCCTCATTATAGCCGTACATTCATGTTCGTTAGATTGTAAGCACTATTCAAGTCGTCGGTATTGATCGAAATCGAGACTCAAATTTGCCAAAGAACAGCCACATTAAATACAAACAAGAGGTGGCAAATTATTTTGGAAGGTTAAAAAATCATTCACAATTAAAAAGATGGGGCCACAAGTTCAAACATCCACAGAAAGCAATATTAGCACGACATAAGCACAAAAACCAAATATAAAGAAAGCACAAACACGAGTAGCACACAAAGGTGGGCCTCACCCTACCATAATTAAAAACCATTTGTCCTCAAATGCACAAAACAAAATATCCAGAATGTCAATAAAAGAAAGATAGAGAGGGAGGTAAAGAGGGGATCGTGTCTAATCAGTCGCTCCATCTTTCTGGGCATCAATGCCTGAGTGTCGTCCTGGAATTTGAAAATGGCTCCCGGAGCTTCTTTAGAAGATTCAGCGACAACTGACTTACTCAGATTGTCAAAGTCATGAGCCGCCAAAAAGGAGTGGATAACAGTGAAGAATCCACGTCTCCACGAGGGAACAGTGGGGCCTTGGGGGTTTGTTTTCTTGTTGGCACTAGGCTTCTTCCCCTCATTATCCGGTTTGGATGGGTTTGTTGCCTTTTCATTTTTCCTGAAATTTTTCACTCTTATATGTCGGGGTGGCATATTTCTTCTAGCAACTTTCGGTCTAGCCATTTCTGCAAAGCTTTCAGAAAAAGTTAGAAAGTATTCATACAAAAGCATGGCAGTTTGGTTGTAGAGTCACTTCGCCGAACCAATCGGCGAAGTGTACAACCACTCGATGATTCGTCGAGTACAGTGCACAGAAAATATAAGGGTGCAGCCAAGGGCGAATAAGAAGACTTTCGGTGATTCCCTGAGTGCCTTTGGCGACCTCATGCTTCTCACTGAAA
>NW_006239036.1:1428610-1437149 GCF_000226075.1 Solanum tuberosum
TGAGAGAACCTTTCATCTCCTATCATATTCATGCATATGTGTGTGACAATATCCTTTCAACAACACAAAAACATATCATAATCATAGATACTTCACTCTCAAAGTGTTCATAAAACATATACTAATCTTCATAAAACATGCATAATATCATGTCTTCCCCTTTCAAGGATCAAATCTCATATTGAATCAAGACATCTAGAATGACTACATTTGATATGGATATCCTCACAACTCTAGTGATTCTATCACTTCATACATTCAAACATTCATAAGGTAGATTAGGTGGGTAAAGTACTTCCACACCAATTCTATCTAGTAGTCTACATTATCATATAAGCTTCACTCTTAAAGCCTTAACATACATAATTCATCATACTGGCTTTACTTCCAAAACCCTAGTAATCAACATTCATAACTATAAGCCTTACTCTCAATAGCTTTATTTCTTAAAATCATCCTACGAATCTAGATTACAAGGCATTCTAATCACATACTTCATTCTTAAGTGATTCTAATCATATATCATCATAAAGGTTCAATCTCAAGAATTACTAGTCATGATCTATCACATATACATTATTCTAATTCAATTCATGTCTACATGCTTTTATTCTTGAACAATTACTATACATATCACCAATTCTAGAAGATCATCTATGGATCCTCAATTTCCCTTCACAAGGCATAAACCCACATTACTTCAGCTTCATCAATTAGACTAGGGTTAACCATGGAAAACGTGTAATATCATCATAATAACATGATTAAATACTAATTCAATCATAAACAATCAATATCCACTCAATTGGATCCATAATCAACTTAACCCATAATATTGGAAGGAACCCTAACTTGCATTGGGAATTTAAACTTCACAATTGGGGGAATTCTAGGGAACTACATGGATGAATAAGATATCATACCTTGGATGTAAAACCCTTACAAAGCTTGGAATATTGGAGGAAATTGACCTAGATTGATTCTCCTCTTCTTTGCTCACAAAGCTTGGAAGATTAGACGATCTTGACCTAGCTTGATTCTTTTTCTTCTACTCCTTCTTCTCCTTCTCTTTCTCCTTTTTCTTCTCCTTCTTCTCTTTTTTTTCTTCTTCTTCTCCTTCTCCTTCTCCTTCCCCTGCTTCTCCTGCTCCTTCTCCTTATCTTTCTGCTTCTCCTGCTCCTTCTCCTTCTCCTTCTTCTCCTTATCTTTCTTCTTCTTATCCTCCTCCTCATGCTCCATCTCCTTCTCCTTCTGTTTGTTCTCCTCCATCTTCTCCTCCTTCTACTTCTTCTTCTCCTTCTCCACCTTCTCCTTCTCCTCTTCCTCCTCCTCCTCCTATTCATTCTCCTTCTCTTCCTTCTCCTTCTCCTCCTCCTCCTTATTCTCCTCATTCTCCTTCTCCTCCTCCTCCTTCTTCTACTTCTTCTTCTTCTTCTTCTCATTCTCCTTTTTATCCTCCTCCTCCCTCTTCTCCTTTTTATTCTCTTTCTCCTTCTTCTTCTTCTCCTCCTCCTTCTTCTCCTCCTCCTCCTCCTTCTTCTTCTTCTCCTCCTTCTTCTTCTTCTCCTCCTCCTCTTTCTTCTTCTTCTTCTTATTATTATTATTATTATTATCCTTCTCCTTTTAATTCTTCTCCTTATTATTCTTCTTCTTCTTTGTTTCTTTTGGTTCTTTTCATTCTTCTTCTTCTCCTAGTCCTTCTTCTTCTTCTTCTACTTCTTTTTCTTCTTCTTCTTCTTCTCCTCCTCCTTCTCCTTCTCCTTCCCCTTCTCATTCTCCTTATTCTCCTTCTTCTTCTTCTCCCCCTTCTCTATTTCCTTATCCTCCTCCTTCTCTTCTTCTTGTTCACTTTCTACAGAGAGAATATTTTGAGAGGGAATTGGGGTTCTCCTCCTCCTCCTCCTCTTTCTCCTTCTCCTTCTTCTCATTCTCCTCCTTCTTCTTCTTATCCTCCTCCTCCTCCTCTTTCTCCTCCTTCTTGTCCTTATCCTTCTCTTTCTCCTCCTCCTCCTCCTTCTGTTCCTTGTTCTTCTTCTTCTTCTTCTTCTTTTTATTTTTCACTCTCTACAGAGAGAATTGTTGAGACGGAATTGGGTTCTTTTTGTTGAGTTGATATAATGAATAGGCGCTCACAAAGCTTGGAAGATTAGACGATCTTGACCTAGCTTGATTCTTTTTCTTCTACTCCTTCTCTTTCTCCTTCTCCTTATCATCCTCCTCCTCCTTCTTATACTCCTTGTCCTCCTTGTCCTCCTTCTCCTTCTCTTTCTTCTCCTTCTTCTCTTTTTTTTTCTTCTTCTTCTCCTTCTCCTTCTCCTTCCCCTGCTTCTCCTGCTCCTTCTCCTTATCTTTCTGCTTCTCCTGCTCCTTCTCCTTCTCCTTCTTCTCCTTATCTTTCTTCTTCTTATCCTCCTCCTCATGCTCCATCTCCTTCTCCTTCTGTTTGTTCTCCTCCATCTTCTCCTCCTTCTTCTCCTCCATCTTCTCCTCCTTCTACTTCTTCTTCTCCTTCTCCACCTTCTCCTTCTCCTCCTCCTCCTCCTCCTCCTATTCATTCTCCTTCTCTTCCTTCTCCTTCTCCTCCTCCTCCTTATTCTACTTCTTCTTCTCCTTCTCCACCTTCTCCTTCTCCTCTTCCTCCTCCTCCTCCTATTCATTCTCCTTCTCTTCCTTCTCCTTCTCCTCCTCCTGTTCCTCCTCCTTCTTCTTCTTCTCCTTCTCCTTTTTATCCTCCTCCTCCCTCTTCTCCTTTTTATTCTCTTTCTCCTTCTTCTTCTTCTCCTCCTCCTTCTTCTCCTCCTCCTCCTCCTTCTTCTCCTCCTCCTCCTCCTTCTTCTCCTCATTCTCCTTCTCCTCCTCCTCCTTCTTCTTCTTCTCCTCCTCCTCTTTCTTCTTCTTCTTCTTATTATTATTATTATTATTATCCTTCTCCTTTTACTTCTTCTCCTTATTATTCTTCTTCTTTGTTTCTTTTGGTTCTTTTCATTCTTCTTCTTCTCCTCGTCCTTCTTCTTCTTCTTCTACTTCTTTTTCTTCTTCTTCTACTTCTTTTTCTTCTTCTTCTGCTTCTTCTTCTCCTTCTTCTTCTGCTTCTCCTTCCCCTTCTCATTCTCCTTATTCTCCTTCTTCTTGTTCTCCCCCTTCTCTTTTTCCTTATCCTCCTCCTTCTCTTCTTCTTGTTCACTTTCTACAGAGAGAATATTTTGAGAGGGAATTGGGGTTCTCCTCCTCCTCCTCCTCTTTCTCCTTCTCCTTCTTCTCATTCTCCTCCTTCTTCTTCTTATCCTCCTCCTCCTCCTCTTTCTCCTCCTTCTTGTCCTTATCCTTCTCTTTCTCCTCCTCCTCCTCCTTCTGTTCCTTGTTCTTCTTCTTCTTCTTCTTTTTCACTCTCTACAGAGAGAATTGTTGAGACGAAATTGGGTTCTTTTTGTTGAGTTGATATAATGAATAGGATCAATGAATTTAGGAGTCTAAAGGCTTTATATAAGTGGTTTAACTGAGGTTAAAACGACACCACTTAACCTCTAATTAATTTTAAAAAGTTCCACTAAGTCTTCACTTAAGCGTCTAAGAGCAACACTACCTCACCCACGAGACCATGCCCACGGGGCGTTCTGGTCAAGCGGGGGTGGTGGTATGTGGCCTGTTTTGGGACCCTGACCAATGACCTCTCACCCACAGGCCATGGACTCCTCTATGGGGCGTGGGTCTGTTTCGTGGGTCACTATTTTGGGGTAGAATTTAGGGTCCTCCTGAAGGACCCTTGGTCGGTCCTTGGGGGGTTGTACCTTGACGTTCTAACGTGGAACCCTTCATTTTAAGTACGGGGAGTTATTCACCACCCTATCCCTCCCGTTAAGCTCTAGTTTAGCCTACTAGTTTTCGGGGTGTTACAATATTAATGACGATTCTAAACACCTCTTAAAGGAAATGACTCTAGACTAGCAGCCCATCATGCATGCAATACATCTAAATGCACACAACCAAGGAGGAAAATTTCATCTCCTAGCTAAACATACTCAATGCAATACAAGGAAATAGGAACTACAACTAACAGCCCAAAATGCATGAAATTCTACAGCTACTCATGTTCAAGGACGAACTACCATCTCCGGGATAAATCATGCTCAACATACACTCATAACACCTATATGCAATCTATACTCAATCATACATCCAAGGAGGAACTCTCAACTTCGAGCTGGGACATGTTCATCTATTCATCTCATGAAGTTCTATGGGCGACTCTATTCAATGCACTACAACATGAGAAAAACAATTCACATAAGACATTTCTATCAAGATTTAAGCTTTTTCATGAACACGCATATAAAAATAACATGGCGACACAAAAACACACAATGACCGTGCTATCTAGGCCCACCATCTACTACCCCTTGGGAGTAAGCCTAGGCGGACTTTCTAAGCACCATCACTTTCAATTCTAATGTCGGATCACATTATCACCTAAGCTTTCACATCCATCACACATGATGATTCTTAAACTAAGGTGAATTACACTACTACTCTTTAGAAAAGTCTACTCACACACATCTAGGCATTACTTAAACACCCTATTCATGAAATCTTTCAACTTACCCAAAACTCAACATGGCCAAGTAAGGTTCTACCATTAGTAACATAAAACAACAATGAAGATCATTCATACTAAAGAAAAGCATCAAAGTCTAGCATATCAAGTCACAAAAGACAAGTAATTCGGAATCTAATAAAGCATACAACACATACTGGTAGCAACATTCGGAGGTCACTCTTGTTCATCTCTATCTAGAAGAGCATATAACATATTATTCTTTGGAGCATCCCCATACGAACCACTAGGAGCAACTTGCTTACCCTCTCTTCTCATAGCCTTTGCCTTTGGGCAATCTCTCATCTTGTGGCCACTTTCACCACAGTTAAAGCAACCCTCTCTACTGGCCAAACACCTACCCTCGTGTCTCTTTCCACATCTAGCACAAGTAGGCCATAGGGACTCATTACTAATTTTGTGTGTCTTAGGGTTAGACACCTTATCTTCCTTATACTTTCCTGTATTAAAAGAGCCTTGTCCGGAAAACCTTTGTCGATTCTTAGAGCAACCATGTCCATCGAACCCATCATGAAATGACTTATGATCATACACTCTAGACCTCTTTTTATCCCTAGATTTCTCTTCCATGAGTTTCGATTCCTCAATTTGTTGGGCATATACTATAAGACGTGACATATCCATATCACCAACAAACATTGCCGTATGCCATTCTTTTTCTACTAAGTCGGACACTCCCATCATAAAACTATTCATTTAGTCCTCAAAGCCGCCACTATAGTTGGAGCATACTTGGATAGTTGGGTAAATTTCAAGGTATACTCATTAACACTCATGCTACCTTGCTTAAGTTTAATGAACTCTTGCATTTTAACCTCCCTCAACTCTAAGGGAAAGAACCTATAGAGAAATACCAATTTAAACACTTCCCACTCTATGGGACCTGGTCCTACCAGTCTACTCTCTTTCCATTGATTGTACCATACTTGAGCAACATCTTTCAATTGGTAAGCGGCTAGCTCCGCTTTTTCTACCGAAGTCACCCCCATAATAACAAGTACTTTTATACCTCATATGTAAACTCCTTAGGATCCTCTTCCACTTTAGAGACATAAAACTCTGGAGGGTTCATCCTCAAAAAATCCCTCACTTTTAAAGCCACGAAATTCACATTATGGTATACCGGAGCAATCACTTCCCTATTGTCTTGAGCCATGATGGCTTGGGCCAAAACTTGAAAGTCCACCCTAAACTCTGCATTAGTAACATTCTCATCTAAAGGATCAATTAGAGCTTGAGGAGGAGCTTGGGGAGGAACCTCTTGATGCACATTGTCTCCCTCATTCCTCGTAGCATTTGCCCTTGTATTAGCCATACCCTGAAAACAAACTGGCACGAATTAGGAGAAAGACCTTATAGTGTTAAACTCTATGGTACGACTAATGAGTCCAAAAATTGGACTCATTTAGGGATTTATTTTAATGGAAATAGTGTCCTTGAATACTTGTTTTATCTCAATACCTGATTAAAATGCTAAAGTTTTAGGTATTTGAAGTTTTAGTGGAAGCATGGACACTTAGGCGCAAAACGGAGAAAATAGGGCTAAAAAGAACAAGAAATGGAATCCCGCATATCGCCGAGTTTAACTTGGTGAGTCGCTGAAACGACATGAACTGCCCTTCGTTCCAGTACACGAAGCCTTGAAGGAAGTGGATCAAAAGGCGAGGAAAGGAGCAGTCAGCGAGTCGCCGATAAGTTCCGTGAAGCAGTGTTGTACCGTCCAATGATCCAGAATGCGAGGATGCTAAAGGAAAGACACTAAAGGCGATGAGCTGACCAAAGAGCGGATCTCCAAGTTCATCGGCGATCTCGACTAATGTCGCCGAACAATCCTCCGTAGCACAATCTGTGAAAACTATAAATACTATTTAGAATTGTAGTCTTAAGGGGAGAGATATGAGTGTGGAACATTTATTATTATTATTTTCACTTTAGAACATATTCTAGCTAATATTTTCTATCAAGTTTGGAGAGGGTTTTGTGGAGACTTGAAGAAAGTAAGTTTTTTTCCCAAGTTGGAAGTGGGTCTTCTCTATTCATTTTCCTTTGCTTAATTCAAGGTCTAATTTCTTATACCCAGTTGATTTCATTATTATGTTAGGTATAATTTCTTTTTTCTTGATGTGTGGCTAAATATCCCTATTCTTAGGGTATGATTTAACAAATATGGGTTGATATTCTTGTTGGGTCTTGCTTGCTGATAGGTTAGATGTATGTTAATGGTGATTTCACCTAGTGGTTGTTGTTTAATCTAAAGGGTTTGTACTTGCAAATACAAAGCCACCCATGTGTTTTCGGCTTGCCCGATAGGGAGGTCGCGAAACCAAAACCACTAGACTGATGGCATAAGGAGTGGGTCGACATGAGGTTCAGCCCGAGAGGGTGAGCCCTAGTCCCATATCCTAACACTCAGCTCAAGAGAGTGAGTGGGGTAAGGTGTAGGCTGGTCTTCATGCGGCAAATGGGTGTCCGAGAGGAACACATTTGAAAGGGGGTAAGTTGCCCGAGAGGGAACTTATTTCCATTTAAATCTTAAGCCTAGTCACTATGACTTTGCAAATTTCCTATCGAAAGCATGTACCCAATAATTTATCTCAACTTGTATTGCGGTCACATCCCAAGAACCTTTCTCCATACTTGATTTTCTTGTTTAGTTTGTCGTTTTAATACTTGTTACAAAACCCCCTTTTTTGATATTTGACACTTTTGTGTCACCCCCTTTAATTTATAATGTCTCTTATCGCAAATGTCTTTGACTACGACTAACTTGAATGAAATTCTAATTGGTTATTAATTCTCAAAACCACTCCCTTGGGACACGACCCCAACCCTTGGTTGGGTTACTATATTATCGACGATCGTAGACACTCATACCGTAGGTCAGTGTCGTTGGTCACGATAAGCATCAACGACTTAGAGAATGAAGAAGTGAGATTTCCTAATCATCTAATAGCTTCCCATTCATCAATGTGGTGTGCTTCACACTTATGAAAAAGACTCTACTAGCCTCTTAGTCATAATAGCTTCCCCTAAAGGTCTCATACGAGCCCCTTAGCATATCATAACATAGGATATAAGAAATAATGCAGAATTTAAAACATTATCCATAGAATCGAAGTGTTTTATAAGAGCAAGTGGAAGTCTAGACTTGTCTCAATTAGCCATCTAATACAATCTTTGAATCAAATAGGGACACATCCTTACAATATAGTCCGAAAATGAAATAACTAGAAAGGAACTACAAATGACTCATACATCCTCAAATCATGAGGACTCACCACAAACTAGGAGAATAGTTGATTCAAGCTTTAACCAAAAGAAGATCACCTCTAAGTCCGGACCCTACACTTGTGAAAAAATGTAGGAAAATATGGGTTAGTACAAAAATGCACTAAGTATGATAGCCATGCATAAAAACCTTGAAAACATGCTAAAAAGGTCATTTTAGTTGAAAAGCATGCACTTTACCAAGTTTGAAAATCATCATGAATTTAGTGTAAAAGCATAATTCATAAGCATATTCAACATATAGATCATCATAGCATAATAGAACCATATCATAAGTAACCCTAAGTCATACTTGTGCAATGAATGGATAAGATCCCATAATCCCATCCATACTAAGTACCACTTTTAGGCAACCATAACCATACTCACCATTCTTTGATATCATCCTTAGTTAATACTCTTAGACAAGGAAAAATTCACCTTTAACAAGTCATATCAAAGAAAGCAACTTATAGCAACAATCCAAGTTAAGCATCCATCATTACAAATAACCTTCATATTAACATACTTAGTAACATCATCATAAGCACATTAATTTCATAAATAATTATAACATAAAGGAACACACCATAACTACTCTCAAAGCCTACTTGTGCAATGCATGGATGAAGTCCCATACCCCCACCCACTCTTCATAGA
>NW_006239036.1:1446409-1451009 GCF_000226075.1 Solanum tuberosum
TGTTCCTCATGTTGTTGTGCATTTAGTGTGAGTTGCCTATTTGACTTCATAAGATGAGTTGATGAACATGCTTTAGTATGCTTTTGAGAGTAATTGCATATTGGCTCCATGATATTTTGTTGAGCATGCTTTTGGTTGGAGAAGGTAGTTCCTCTTATGAATACAAAATGTTGAAGTTTTCATGCAAAATGGGTTGTTAGATGTAGTTCATACTTCCTTGTGTTGCATTGAGTATGTTGAGATGGAGTTGATGTTTCCTCATTTGAATTGTGCATTATTTTGATGTTTCATGCATGATGGGCTACTAGTCTTGAGTCTTTAATTTCGTAAGGTGTCTAGATCGTCATTCGAGGATGAATGTTCCCAAGGGGGAGATAATGTAACACCCCGGAAACTAGTAGGCTAAACTAGAACTTTACGTGAGGAGTCTAGAGTTTGAAGTGAGGGTTAGAATCGTAAATACGACTACCCGTATTTAGAATGAAGGGTTTAGGGTCAGGGCGTCAAGGTACGACCCCCCAAGGACCAATTTCAAGGACCCAAAATAGCCCCTAGAAACTGCCCAAAAATGGGTCCCCTACGGATGGGACTCACACCCAGTAGGTGGACCTACGCCTCGTGGTTTGGTGTCGTGGGTCAAGGGGCCAACATCAGAGTTGCAAACCTCAACCCACGCCCCACCAGTACGGTCCGTGGGTCAGTGCACACCCCGTAAGTGGGGGTCGTGGATGGGGCCTGTAAGTTGGTTTAAGTTAGGGGTAGTTTAGGTAATTCCTATCTTAGTTAATATTAAGTGAAGTCGTTTTGTATAGTTTTAATTCACCTATATAACCGTTTATAATTCATTAACCAACCCATTCACTTTATAAAATCCAAAAACCCAAATCAATAACAAACTTTTCCCCAAAATCCTCTCTCTAGAACTCCAAGGATGAAGAAGAAGAAAGGTGAAGCTTGATGAATGTTACCGTCTCAAGAACACCTCATCCAATTCTAGGTGTAAACGGTTGTTAAGCACTATATAACCCAACAATTAAGTTAGGGTTGAATCCCACAGGGAGTGGTACGTGTTTAAATTTAACTAAGAAGGACGAATGTGATTAACTTGATATAAAAATAGAAATTATTGAAAAAGACACGCAATAAGTCAAAATGGGTTCACGAATGTCAGATGGGGTTTTGGTTTGCAATTATCAACTACAACACATCCACAAACAATTTGAAATAACAATAAGGAGAGGAATTCTCAGAATGTGATCGATTATAGGCAAATTTTGATATATGTGTGCTAGACTATAAGGGAGATAGCTTTCTCTCGAACAACTATCCCGAATCAGGTGATTTCTTTCGAACATCAACAAGCATAACAATGAAGATCAGCCCACACCTTAATTTATCCACTCTCTCAAGCTAGATGGGTAGGATTGAGTTTAGGATTCACTCTCTCGAGCTGAACCCAGCTCAACCCAATACCTACATATCATTAATCAATAATGTTAGTTCTAAAACTTCTCTCTCGAGCAAGCCAAGAACATAAAGTTAGAACTGGATTTGCAACTACAATTCGTAAATTAAACCACAATTAATGATTAAACTCACTTTAATTAGCATTTGAACTAGTAATTAACAATAGCAATAAACTAATTCAACCCATAATCATATGATCACACCCCAAGAATTAGGGTTTTAGCCGAACATCAAGCCTTCAAGTCTACTAAGAAATATCAAAAACTCTAGAGAAAGTTGTTCTAGACTAATTCAGCCTAAGTAAGCCTTCTAAATTAACTGTTCAAAATCTAATTTATAGGTTCCAAAATTGAGCCACGCAGAGCCATTAGGCGAAGTAAGTTGGGTTCGCTGAACCACTCGGTGAACCGCCCAATGCTCTCTTTTATCGACATTCTACCTTGGCTCTCAGCATCCTCAAGTCCTGTAACATTGGGAAATCTCTCATTGTATCGTAGAACTACTCGACAATTCACCGACCGCCCTTTTTCTATCACTAACTTGGTTTCTTTCCTCAGGGCTGGCACACTAGAACTTTAGGCGGTCAAAGTAGCCACTCGGCGACATGCCAAATGCACTTGGCGATCCTCAGGCTCGCCTCTCTTCACTTCTTCAGTTTGTTTTGTTTCTTTTTCCTGTTAGTGTCCTTGCTTTGCTCCTCAATCCACATACTTGAAAATCAAGGCTTTAACATCAGTCTATGGCACAAAATAAGTATTTGAGGACACTAAATCTATATGATCAAGACTTTAACATCAGTTTATGGCACAAAATAAGTATTTGAGTACACTAAATCTATATAAACACAACCCTAAATGAGTACAAATCTAGGACTCATCAACACCCCCAACATAATCTTTTTCTTGTCCTCAAGTCAAATTCAAGATCAGCAGTTCAAAAATGTAACAACCCAAAAACTAGTAGGCATAACTAGAGCTTGTCGTAAAGGTTAGAGTCATAAAATTTGCTTCTCGAATGTAGAATGAAGGGTTTAGGGGTTAAACGTCAAGGTACGACCCCCCTAAGGACGAACCAAGGGTCCTCCTCAAGGACCCTAAAGTCTAACCTCCAAGCTGCCCAAACAAGTGAACCACGGATGGGGACCTATGGGGCGTAGGTCCATCCACGCCTCGTGGATGAGCTCCGTAGATAAAGCATGGCACATACCATGAACCACGCCCAACCATGACGGGCTATGGTCCCACCCATGGTACGTTGGTCATGGGTCGTGGATCAAGCGTGCAAGCTGTCCCAAAGTCAGCCAAGGTATGGGGTAGTTTGGGTAATTCCTATTTTAGATAGTTTGATGTGAAGTCGTTTTATATTGTATTAATACACCTATATAAGTGCTTTAAGTCATTAACCAACCCATTCACTTCATAAAATCCCCCAACCAAATCCATAACCAACTTTCCCCAATAAACTCTCTCTAGAATTCCAAGGAAGAAGAAGAAGAAAATTGAAGCTAGTGTTGAAGAATCAAGATTTTCTCCTGAAATTCGTGTTAAATCTTCAAGAAGGTATGGTAGCTCTTCATCTATGGGTAGCCTTTACCCATAAAGCCCCTCAAAAACCCCCAATTTCAAAGTTAGAAAACCCAAAAGTTAGGGTTTGACTTCAATCTCATAGATTTCTTTCAAATTCATTTTAAATGATTGAATTATATTTGTTTATGAATATATTGATGATTTTATATGATTTTATGTTTTAATTCTTCAAGAATCCATTAATTACCCTATTTTCTCAAATTTGATCTTAATGTGTGGGTATTGTTATAGAATTATGAATGATATGAATTGATTACTTGAAATATGTTATCATTTATGTCTAATGTAGTAATTCTAGATGTGCTGGTGAATTATGATCCATGGTCCTTGAAGGGCAAATTATGAGAATTATGTATGATCATGATATTTATCCAACATTGCTTTATAGAATACTTTGAGAAGAAAGTGAATTATGACTATGATGTAATGGTGGTATTGGTGAAAGGCTATTCACACACACACTTTTATGAATGAAGTTTCTATCATTATGATATTGATGATGTGTTGATTGAAAGGCTATTCTCAATTATACACTTATGAATGATGAAGACATGTGAAATGTTTTTTCACAATATAGGGATTCTTAGGCTGAAAGGCTATTCTCACTTGTTGAATCTAGGAGCTATCTAATGAATGATGTTGGATTGAGTGTTGATACATTCTCCCTTAATAATGAACTCAAGTAATGAAATGTTAAGTACTCCATGAGGAATAATGCTAAGCTCCGAGGGGATATTGATATGAGATGGAAGCTCTCACGTGAGTTGAGGATATATATTTTGAAAATGTTTATGACTTATTCTTCTATGCTAATGTGCATGATGATTCTCAAACTTGGTAAAGTTCATGCTTTTCAACTAAAATGTCCTTTTTAGTATGTTTTAAAGGGTTTTTATGCATGGCTATCATATTTAGTGCATTTTAGTACTAACCTATATTTTCCTACATTTTCCCACAAGTGTAGGGTCCAGACTTTGAGGTGATCTTATTTTGGTTCAAGTTTGGATCGACTATTCTCCTAGGTTGTGGTGAGTCCTCAAGATTTGAGGATGTATGAGTCATTTGTAGTTTCTTTCGAGTTATTTCATTTCGGACTATATTTTAAGGGCTGCGTCCCTATTTGATTCAAAGATTGTATTAGATGGCTAATTCAGACAAGTTAGACTTCCACTTGCTTTTATATAAGTCTGCGATTATATGGATGAAGTTTTAAATTCTGAATTATTTCTTTTATCCTATGTTATGATATGCTAATCGGATTACATGGAGTCTTTCGGGGTTCTATGTGCCTTGTTACATCTAGGGGATACTCCTGGGTTGTGACAAAAAAGGATGTCTCAAATAGTGCTGCATAAGACTCAACATGAATGCACACAACAAGGTTCAACTTACTTATGCAATGATCAATTGTGCACTCAAAGATTTAAATTGTGACTCTCCATTATCAAAGATTCTCAAGTTCACAATACTTTCTTCAAATGCAAGTTCAAGCTCAACAAAAGTACTCAAATGCCCTCACAACAAAGATGATTCCCTAGTCGCACACA
>NW_006239036.1:1451187-1451343 GCF_000226075.1 Solanum tuberosum
AAGGTCTTTTCAAGGCTTGTAACGGGGCTGAGTGTAAAGGTATGGTCATTTAGGATTTGTGGCTATTACCTTCATGAAGTGTGGTCTGAACATCACTTTTCCTCCTTTTCTTTAACATTTAAATCGTGCTCATAATCCACCCCATTATTCAACTTC
>NW_006239036.1:1452009-1456638 GCF_000226075.1 Solanum tuberosum
AAAAGAGGTGGCAAATTTTAAAACTTAGGTTCAATCATGTTTCCATTTAAAACAAGAGACCACAAGCTCAAGAATCAACAAAGTTACGATCAAAACACATATATAGATCACCAAACCCAATATTCACAAATAAAACTGAATCACACGAAGTAGGTATGGAAATTAACTTATCCCATCCATAAAAGAAAAGCAGTTGTCCTCAAATGCAACTAATTAAAAATAATCAATAAAAACAACAAAGAGGGAGGTAATAAAATGATCTTGTCTACTCAGTCACTCCATCTGTCTGGGCATCAGTTCCCGTGGTAACACTCTGAGGATGGGCATTAGTGCTCGATGTAGCATCAATTGTGTCTCTCAAGGAAGCCTGTCAGTCTGTCTCGAACATGGCACCCTCCAATTCGACCATATCCACATAAACAGTTGCATCTCGCTTCCCAAGCTGCTTCTCATCGGTCTCAGTCTTAGACTCAGCAGTAGCATGATCCTCCATATTATCATCTTTGGTGGTAGCCGGAGGTATCAACACAGGCCGAAATCTCAGCACTTGGATCATCGGGGATCTCAACCGTCCCAAATAGCGAAGTGAAGTCTGTGGACTTCAGCTGGTCCACATCCTTCCTCAACTCAGAAATATCAGCTTTCAAAGCCGTAACCTCAGTGGAAACACCCTGCCCTCTCTCAAAAACCTCAACTATTGCTGAAAGGGCATCAATGGAAGCCTTGAGAGGAGTCAATGCAGTAGTAATAGCTCTATTAATCATCCAGGGCACTTCGGCCTCTAACCGGGAAGCCCGCACATCTACAGAATGCACTAAGTACCCCATCTTGAGGAGCATAGCCTGAGTAATAGGAGTCCTGGAGGTAGTGGTACTAGCAATAACTCTATGGGACTGGGAAGCAGCAGAAGAACTTGGGGCTTGGGTAGGAGTGTAAGTGGATGTACCTGAAGACCCGGAGGCCGGAGTAGGGAAGGCTGCCTTTGTAGGTAAATAATCAATATCAACATCCGGGGATGTATCCACCGGAGCTGCTCTCCTCCTATCCCCCCTCGTCCCGTCCGTACTCGGCCTCTATCCACCGGATGTTGGTGGAGGATGTGGGTGTAATCGCAGCATCCTTCTTCTCATCATGAGAAACTCTAACACAACAATACAACTATGTAATGAGTACTTGAAATGGAAGGGACGTCTGGTGCTGTTTTGCCCTCATGGCCATCTCGTGTTCTACAATTAACCCAAAGTTCAACCTCTTTCTAGCTTTGATCGATTCGAGACAGGTCGCCTTTGGGTGGCGGAGAATAGACTCGTTCATGATAGCATGATAGAGCTACTGATGAACCTTAACCATTACCGGGCTTCTATGTTCAAGTACTTCTTCTCAATAGGGGCTCCGACCTCAATCCACTTCGGGGTGGCATCAGAAATAAGGGGAGCTAACCATCCCTTTAGGTAATCTAGAGTCTGTGCAATGATCATTCTCTAATATTGGTGCTCAAATCCTGCAGCCCCTGTCAAATGCATTGTTGGTATCATTGCTGCTACATCTCACCATCCTCCCTTGGACCATCACAAACTCTACCAGTCTGAAGGCACTGGCCTTCTTCTTTCCCTTTGGTACCAGGTCACTTTAAGTTGTATAAAATTCCTAGACCCATGTAGGTATGTAAGGGCCACAGGGCCTGGTGAAGATCTCAAACTTGTGGAACCAGAGAGTGTCCTACACATTTGGGTACCTGTCCACTACACCATCCGTGGACAACCTCTTTTCTTCTAGAATGGTACTCAACCCCTCAGCCTTTAACTTATTGAGTAATCGGGGAGGAGGACCCTGAACTGGTGGTGCTGTAACCACCGTCTGTTTCGGAGTTGGCATTGTATCTACAGCATGAGGAGTAGACTCCGGAATGCTAGACGAATCTTAACGAGCTTTGGTATGAATCTCTGCTCGCCAGGTCAGTAGTAATTGATCATCCTCAGGCTTGGAGAATGAAGCCTGAGAATCAAAGGACTCCCCATCACTGTTGGAGTTGTGCTTCAGTATCTCAACTATGGGAACCTTGCCCTTGCCTTTGCTTCCTTTCGAAGGTGCTTTCTTGCTTTTTGTGGTGGAAGCAGCTGCTCCCTCATTTATCACAATTCCCTATGCCCTTTTTCTAGGCGGCATGCCACTATCATCCAAATTGGACCTAGCCATATCTGCACAACGCATCGAAGAAAATGTTAGAAATCATTAAAGAAAGTTCCAGAAAGACTCACTGAACTAGTCAGTGAGCCGTCGAGTCGCTTAGGCGAGCCTGATCGGGCTCGCTGAAAGGACCATCTTGACAAATTTTCAGAATTAAGGAATGTCAGCAATAATTAGGGCCCTTCAGTGAATCGCCGACACCAATCAGTGAGCTTAGACTAGCCCGCCGAATATTATAGTGTATTTTATGGGTTAGGGGTGCAAAAAGGGTAATTAAAGGAACCTTTCAGCGAGTCGCCGAGTGAACTCGGCCAGATCAGGCTTCCCGCTGAAAGTTACCAAATCAATTAAGCCAAAACATGAAACTAAGGGCAATCAAAGGGGGACGTTGGCGAACCGCTGAACTATTCAGCGAGCACGACGCAGCTCGCCAAATGGCCCAACATGCTAAATTTTAACCCCATTTCCCTAATTCAAGCCTGCAGACCACGAATTTAAAATAAAAAACATCCACTATGTGATTAGTACCAGACATATATGACCTATTCCTTCCGGTACTCAAACTTCTCCCGATCTGGCCAAAATTGGCCATTTGATGACTTTTGCCCTTAAGAATGACGTCAAACACTCCATCATTGGGAAAATTTCATCATTTGGCACAATTTGGGGTTACTCAGACTTCACCCAACTAGACCAAATACAAAATAACCGCTACCCAACAATATAGAACCAAATTAATCGCACAAAACATGAGAAATCATCTTTTCAAGCATTTATGCACAAGTTCGAACACAATACGGGCAATCCGACCCATAAAACACCATCTAAACAATTATCCAGCACATATCAATTCACAATTACCGATTGCATTTGAGTTTAACCACTAAACTAAAGTACGGGGTTCGGAAAACCAACTTGTATGCCGAATTGAGAAATTGAAAAGCTAGGCAGCAAAGTATTCCAAATCTGAGCACGAGATCACACATAAAAAGCGAATAAAATAACAATAATATGGAATATCTAAAGTTCGGGTGAGAGTTTACGGGGTTAGAAATGAGAGAATATGAAAGATTTTAAAATTTTAAACCGTTTGGCCTTTTAAAACCTTTCAGTTCGCGGCCCTTTCGGGAGTAAGTCATCCACGCCGAACCACTCAGCAATATGCCCAGTGGTACTTTTCCTCGCCGAGTTTTACAGGATTTCCAGTCAATTTGGGGGTTCAAATGGCGGACAAAATCAGTCTCGCCGACCTGTTCGGTGAGTCGCTAATTAAGCAGTTGGCTCACCCAATTTTACTGACTTCCACTTCAGATTTTGTGGGTCCAACGGTGGTCCAAGTCGAGCTCGCTGACCTCTTTGGCGAGTCACCGACTGGATCATTTGCTCGCCAAACTTCCTATTTTCTAACATATTTCACTTTTCAACCTGCACAATTAATGCCCGTTAATCAAAATCAAAACTTAAAGCATTAAAGACTTGGGTTGCCTCCCAAGAAGCGCCTTAGTTTACGTCATGGCACGACAAAGGTACCCATTCAAGCTTCATTTTTTGGGTTTACCATTGAGTCACTAGGCAACCCCTCTTGTTGTGTTGGATTCAAATGTGAAGAAATTTGACCCATTTGGGTCTCCAACTGCTTAATAGAGACTGAGTGAGAGGTCACTGTCTGATTGAGAGTCGAGACATCTTCTTTCATTTCTTCAACACTTTATCAGACTCTTCAACCTTGTTGAGAATGAGTGAAAGCATGTCTTCTGTACGGCAACCCTCAGATTTCTTGGGATTTGACGCTCATGGGGAGGAACATACCTATCCTTCTCCCCCTCTCTTTCCTTCCAAGTGGCGTTGCGATCACACCAATCTCTATCATGGTCTCTCGAACCCTCATCTCTATTCCAACCTTGATTTCCACCCGGTCTTGGGCAGTTTGCAGGATAACCTCTTCCTTGATTGGCTAGGAAGTTCACTTCCTCATTGTACAATGCTTCAAATTGTGCCTCATCAGGGTTTACTCCACCAACACCCACAACATTAACACTCTTTGTACCAACACTCATGACATTTTTAGAGAAGATATACAGCTGGTCATCATTTTGGCCATGTTTTGGTCTCTCTCTTGATCCTTTTCAATCTGTTCTTTTGTCATTCTAAAATTGAGAGGAGAGACTTGGTCCTTACGAGTGTACCATGCCCTATTGATCTTGGTCATGAAATCAAGGAGTTGAGACTCTACTTCATAGGTTTGTTGCATTATAATACCGGGAACAAGTTGATTAGCAACTCCTTTGTTCACCAAGTGGAGGCTCCTATAGAAGTATTGCAGCAATACATTATTGGGAAATCCATGAGTTGGGCATTACAACACCAACTTCTTAAACCTCAGCCACGTCTCATGGATTGGCTCACCTTCCAAGCGTTTGAAACCTTGGATACTATCTCTAA
>NW_006239036.1:1456922-1461503 GCF_000226075.1 Solanum tuberosum
AGAACCAGCTATATATCAAGCGGGAAAAGTGCGAGTTTGCCCAACATGAAGTGCATTTCTTGGGCCATATCATTAGCCAGGGCGAACTACGGATGGACGAATCCAAGATACGGGCAATCCAAGAGTGGGAGGTGCCCACTAAGGTGACCGAGCTACGATCATTCCTTGGACTTGCGAATTATTATCGCAATTCTTGATATGCTCACGGGGATCCTCATGAGCCAGACCCCCAAAATAATCCTTTCAATTGAAGGAGCTAAAGCATGGTGCTTGTGATGTGAAAAACAAAGTTTCCTTCAGCCAGAGGTAAACAAATGGCTCCAACACCACCCACTTGGAGTGGGTCATTGACGTTTGGGTCATTGATATCATTGAGGTTCCCGATGTCATCTTGGGGTTTTAGTCGAACATCATAAAAGAGTAGAAACAATTACCAAATCGATTAGCCATCAACTGGGTAAGAGTAATTTAGTCTTTACAATGCTTCAATTTATAGAAAATTCAAAACCCACTTGCAAAATCTCCAAATTGAGTCTCAAAAAGCCTTCAAGTCTACTAACAAATATCAAAAACTCTCGAGAAAACTATTCTAGACTAATTCAGCCTAAGTCAGCCTTCTAAATTAACTATTCAAAATCTAATTTATAGGTGCCAAAAATGAGCCACGCAGGGCCATTAGGTGAAGTAAGTCAGGTTCGCCGAATCACTCGGCGAACCGCCCAATGCCCTCTTCTATCGCCTTTCTGCCTTGTCTCTTAGCATCCTCAAGTCCTGTAACATTGGGCGATCTCTCATTGCATCACGGAATTACTCAGCGATTCGCTGATTGCCTCTTTTCTATCGCCAACTTGGTTTCTTCCCTCAGGTTTGGCACACTGGAACTTAGGCAGTCAAAGTAGCCACTCGGCGTCACGCCAAATGCTCTTGGCGACCCTCAGGCTCGCCTTTCTTCACTTCTTCAGTTTACTTTTTTTGTTTTTACCTGTTAGTGTCCTTACTTTGCTCCACAATTAGCATACCTGAAAATTAAGGCTTTAACATCAGTTTATGGCACAAATTAAGCATTTGAGGACACTAAATTGATACAAAGGCACCCCTAAATGAGTCCATATCTAGGATTCATCAAAGCTAAGGTTTAAGAATCAAGCTTTTCTCCCCAAAATTCATGGGAATTCTTCAATAAGGTATGGTAGATCTTCATCCATGGGTAGCCTTCACCCATGGAGCTACTTCAAAACCCCTTAATTTCAAAGCTAGAAAACCCAAAAGCTAGAGTTTGACTTCAATCTCATGGATTCCTTTCAAATTCATTTTTAATGATTGAATTATGTTTGTTTATGGATATATTGATGATTTTATATGATTTAAATTTGAATTCCTCAAGAATCCATGAATTCTAATATTTTCCCAAATTGGATCTCAAAGTGTGAGTATTGATTGATGCAAGTAGAATGTTAGAGAATTGTGAATGTAATGAATTGATTACTTGAATTATGTTATCATGCATATCTATTGTAGTAATTCTAGATGTATTGATGAACTATGATCCATGGTCCTTGAAGGGTAAATTATGAGAATTATGCATGATTATGAGATTTATGTATATGCTTTAAGAACACTTTGAGAGTAAAGTGATTATGACTATGATGTAATCGTGGTGTATTAGAAAGGCTATTCTCTCTATCACACACACACACTTATGAATGACGTTTCCATGATTATGATAATGATGTTGTGTTGATTGACATGCTATTCTCAATTATACACCTATGAATGTTGATTATATGTTGTGAAAGGTTTTCTCAGAAAATGGGTATTCTTAGGTTGAAAGGCTATTCTCATTTATTGAATCTTGGAGCTATATTATGAATGATGTTAGATTGAGTGTTGATATATTCGTCCATAATAATAAACTCAAGTAATGAAATGATAAGTACTCCGTGGGGAATAATGCTAAGCACCGAGTGGATATTGATTGAGATGGAAGCTCATACGTGAGTTGAGGCGGGGATTCTAGAAGCAATCTCTTGAGATGGATGCCCATACGTGAGTTGAGGTGGGGTATCTAGTAGCAATCTCCTTATCCCATAACTATGTGCCCTCATATGTATTTAGCTAGTGGATCCACCTAAGCTAAGTTAATGGTTCTACCTTAGGCAAGTAGGACATCGTTTTCGGTGTGGGTAACACCGGATTCCATGTTTAGCTCACATGGTCTATGTCGGTTAAGGCTTTCCCCCACAATGAATTATTATGAACTATGGCTTCTCAAGGAGAACTACTTAGTGTGGGTAGGAGTATAAGATCTCATTCATGTATTGCACAAGTAGTCTTTGAGAGTAGTTATGGTTTGTTCCTTTACGTTATAATGATTTATGAAATGAATATGCTTATGATAATACTACTAAGTATGTTGATATGAAGGCTATTTGTAATGATGGATGCTTAACTTGGATTGTTGCTATAAGTTGCTTTCCTTGATACTTGTTAAAGGTGAATGCTTCATTGTTATGGTGGACTAAAAGTGGTACTTAGTGTGGATAGGATTATGGGATCTTATCCATGCAATACACAAGTATGACTCAGGTTACTTATGAGATGGTTCTAGTATGCTATGATGATCTATATGTTGAATATGCTTATGAATTATGCTTTTATACTAAAATTCATGATGATTCTAAAACCTGGTAAAGTGCATGCTTTTCAACTAAAATGTCCTTTTAGCATGTTTTTAAGGTTTTTATGGATGGCTATCATACTTAGTGTATTTTTGAACTAACCCATATTTTCCTACATTTTTCTACAAGTGTAGGGTCCGGACTTTGAGGTGATCTTCTTTTGGTTCAAGCTTGGATCGACTATTCTCCTAGCTTGTGGTGAGTCCTCATGATTTGAGGACATATGAGTCATTCCTAGTTCCTTTCTAGTTATTTCTATGCTTAGGAATTATGCTTTTACACTAAAATTCATGATGATTCTAAAACCTGGTAAAGTGCATGCTTTTCAACTAAAATGTCCTTTTAGCATGTTTTTAAGGTTTTTATGGATGGCTATCATACTTAGTGTATTTTTGAACTAACCCATATTTTCCTACATTTTTCTACAAGTGTAGGGTCCGGACTTTGAGGTGATCTTCTTTTGGTTCAAGCTTGGATCGACTATTCTCCTAGCTTGTGGTGAGTCCTCATGATTTGAGGACATATGAGTCATTCCTAGTTCCTTTCTAGTTATTTCATTTTCGGACTATATTGTAAGGGTTGTGTCCCTATTTGATTCAAAGATTGTATTAGATGACTAATTAAGACAAGTCTAGACTTCCGCTTGTTTTATAAAAGAGTTCGATTGTATGAATAAAGTTTTAAATTCCGCATCATTTCTTTTATCCTATGTTATGATATTCTAAGGGGCTTGTATGAGACCTTTCGGGATTGACTACGCCTTGTCACAACTAGAGGGTACCCCTGGGTCGTGACATATGCAATGTATGGATAAGACTCCATAATCCCACCCATACTAAGTACTAGTTTAAGCCATCATACTCATATGATTAATATTTATCATTTCTAGGCTACCAATGAATATCACCATACTAGGAAACCAAGCTACCGTTGAAAGCATACTATCATGCAAGTCCAATCTATTCAAGGAAGGGTACTATTGCTCCATCCTAGCTACTAATGAAATGGTTTAGCCTAACCAAGTAATGCTACCATGCAAGCATTCTATGATGCTAGTGCAAGCTACCCTTAGGAAGAGTATGATTTCTCAATCCAAGGCTTCAATGAAATGGTCTTATATTACCAAGTCAAGCTATACATGAAGGGATTTCAGAACTCTACTTCAAGCTAACATCACTAAACATGCTTTGATTCATTTAAGGTGAGCAAGCTTTTCAACCCTAGAATCATTCTATGTGAGAGAACCTTTCATATCCTATCATATTCATGCATAGGTATGTGTGTGAGAATATCCTTTCAACAACACAACAACATATCATAATCATAGACACTTAACTCTCATAGTGTTCATAAAGCATATACTGATCTTCATAAAATATGCATAATATCATGTCTTCCCCTTTCAAGGATCAAAGCTCACATTGAAATCAACACATCTAAAATGAGTACATTAGACATGGATATCCTCACAACTCTAGTGATTCTATCACTTCATACATTTAAACATTTATAAGGTAGATTAGGTGGGTAAAGTCCTTCCACACCAATTCTATCTAGTAGTCTACCATTATCATATAATCTTCACTCTTAATGCCTTAACATGCATAATTAATCATATTGGATTTACTTCCAAAACCCTAGTAATCAGCATTCATAACTATAAACCTGTAACGACCCGTAAAACTAATAAATGAAACTAGAGCCTATCGTGTGTGTTTGAGTTTGGTGTGAATTTTCATGTTGTCCCGAGCTATGGTTGAGGGGTTTAGGGGTTAAAAGTCAAGGTATGACTCCCCATGGACCACACTAAGGGTCCTTGAAGAGGACCCTAAGCTTAACCCCCAAGACCCCAAGGAAAACCAAGAATGCCCAAAATAATGGGGTGACCTATGGAAGGAGTCCA
>NW_006239036.1:1461698-1461966 GCF_000226075.1 Solanum tuberosum
CCCCACTAAAGTCTAGCCTAGTTACAAATATTCAGCGATGTACTATCAATAACATTTACTCGATAGTGTCTTTATCCCATATTTCTATCACATACCAACAATCTTGTCTCCCCATCTCTTTCCCTTATATTTTTGTCCTTTTTTCGATTAGCTAATACAAACCCCATTGATAATGACGCTTGTGTCACCACTTAGATTTAGTATGTCTGTATTCGATAATGTTTATAGTTATGACTGATTAGAACTAAATTTTATTTTTCTATTAATT
>NW_006239036.1:1463552-1470940 GCF_000226075.1 Solanum tuberosum
AACTTTTTGTGGCACTTGGAGAACTACTTCAAGTGTAATCGGGTGAAGAGTGACGAGAATAAGATCAACACTGCCGTGTTGTATCTTTCCGAGATGGCCATGCTTTGGTGGAGACGCAAGGAAGCTGACATAGGGAAGGGGACGTGCACCATCGACACGTGGGAGCAATTCCGCGAGGAGTTCAGGAAATCCTTCTTCCCTACCAACGTCATATACGAGGTTAAGCGTAAGTTCAGGGAGTTGAAGCAAACAGGAAGCATACGGGCATACATAAAGGAGTTCACAACACTAACGCTTCAGATTCCCAACCTCACGGACGAGGACATGCTGTTCCACTTCATGGACGAACTGCAAAATTGGGCCAAAACGGAGTTGGAGCGGCGGCAAGTCAAGACCATAGACGAGGCCATCACACAAGCCGAGTCCTTGACGGACTACAAGCATGAACGGCATGACAAGGCTAAAGGCAAGGACGCAAGGAGTAGTCATGCCAAAGGTGGGGGAGATCGTGGCCGAGGCAAGGAGCAGCAGGCGTACCCTAAGCAGCACGACTCCCACAAGTCGGACAACAGACGGTTCGTGCGCCAAAACTACTCGGAGAAGAAGGCGCAGACCACCAAGGGAGATGGTTGCTACATATGCGGAGGACCACACGGCTACGCCAGGTGCCCGGAGATGAAGAACCTTGGCGCCATCCTACGCGAGAGGAAGGAGAAGGACGCGCAGGAACAAGGGCAAGACGCAGGCACAACGCAATTGGGCATGGTTGGACTATGCGGGGCGATAGCCAAGCAGACAGCAAAGCCCGGAGACTTCAACACGCAGTATGTAGACATCTCCATCAATGGACACGCAGCTCGGGCCATGGTGGACACTGGGGCAGAAACAAACATCATGACCAAGACGGCGGCAGAGAGGTTAGGGCTGAAGTATGTCCCAAGCAACACCCGCCTCAAGACGGTCAATGCACCACCGACCCCCGTGTGTGGAATCGCCCAAGGAGTGAGCATCACATTGGGAAGTTGGCAAGGTAATACTAACTTTACCGTCGCTCCTTTAGATATCTTTGACGTTATTCTTGGGCAGGAGTTCTTCCAGCGCTACCATACGATGATCGATCCCTACCTCCAACGACTCATGGTCATGGAGCGGGAAGGGTCGTGCATGGTGCCTCTAGTCAAGGTACCGAAAAAAGAAGGACATGCCCTCTTGTCGGCCATGCAGATCGTGAAGGGCTTGAAGAAAGGAGACCCGACGTTCCTAGCTACCATCGCAAGTTTGGAAGAAGACAATGGTGCTGGGGAGACCTTGCCACCGGTTATAGAGAAGGTCCTTGAAGAGAGCAAGGACGTGATGCCAGATGAGCTGCCAAAGACTCTACCTCCGAGGCGCGAGGTAGACCACAAGATAGAGCTGGAGGTTGGAGCCAAACCGCCCGCACATGCACCTTACCGCATGGCTCCACCTGAGTTAGAGGAGCTACGGAAGCAGCTGAGGGAGCTCCTCGAGGCCGGTCACATTCGTCCATCCAAGGCACCTTATGGCGCACCAGTACTGTTCCAAAAGAAGAAGGATGGATCCTTACGACTATGCATCGACTACCGGGCGCTCCATAAGGTAACTATTAAGAATAAATACCCTATCCCGCTTATTGCAGATTTGTTCGATAGACTTGGGCAGGCCAAGTATTTCACCAAGGTGGACCTCAGAAAAGGCTACTACCAAGTGCGCATCGCGGAAGGGGATGAACCAAAGACAGCGTGCGTGACCAGATACGGAGCATTCGAGTGGTTGGTAATGCCTTTTGGCTTGACCAACGCACCCGCCACTTTCTGCACGCTGATGAACAAGATCTTCCAGCCCTACTTGGATCAGTTCGTAGTGGTCTACTTGGACGACATTGTCATCTACAGCAACACCTTGGAGGAACACGTGGAGCATCTGAGGAGGGTCTTCCAAGTCTTACGAGAGAACCAGCTATATATCAAGCGGGAAAAGTGCGAGTTTGCCCAACATGAAGTGCATTTCTTGGGCCATATCATTAGCCAGGGCAAACTACGGATGAACGAATCCAAGATACGGGCAATCCAAGAATGGGAGGTGCCGACTAAAGTGACCGAGCTACGATCGTTCCTTGGACTTGCGAATTATTATCGCAGGTTCATAAAGGGTTACTCTGCAAAGGCCACTCCGCTAACCGAACTATTGAAGAAAAATAAGCCGTGGGTTTGGAGCACAGAGTGCCAGCAAGCCTTCGAAGGTCTCAAGACCGCAGTGACAGAGGAACCGGTCTTGATGCTGCCCGACTTTTCAAAAACCTTTGAAGTGCATACGGATGCTTCGGACTTTGCCATTGGGGGAGTCTTGATGCAAGATAGACATCCCATAGCATTCGAGAGCCGCAAGTTGAACGAGACCGAACGACGGTACACGGTCCAGGAGAAAGAGATGACAGCCATTGTACATTGCCTGCGCACATGGAGACACTACCTACTAGGCTCCAAGTTCGTAGTCAAGACGGACAACGTGGCCACTAGCTATTTTCAGTCACAAAAGAAGATCACTCCGAAACAAGCTAGGTGGCAGGACTTTCTAGCCGAGTTTGACTACACCTTGGAGTACAAGCCCGGAAAAGGCAATGTCGTGGCCGACGCGCTAAGTAGAAAGGCCAAACTTGCCGCCATCACAACGGTCCATTGTGATATTCAAGATGCAATCAAAGATGGCATGCAACATGATCCCGAGGCTAAGAAGTTGATGGAGTTGGCCACCCAAGGCAGGACAAGGCGCTTCTGGGCAGAAGATGGCCTTTTTGCTCACATCCGGTCGAAGGGTCTACGTGCCAAAGTTCGGGACTATCAGGCGGCGGATCATCAAAGAAAGCCACGACACACCGTGGGCTGGGCATCCAGGGCAGCGGCGAACGAGGGCACTGATCGAGGCTATTTATTTCTAGCCACGTATGCGGGACGATATCGAATGCTATGTGCAGACTTGTCTTGTGTGCCAACAAGACAAGGGGGAACAAAGACATCCGGGAGGACTACTGGAGCCTCTACCCGTAGCAGAACGTCCATGGGAGAGCGTGACTATGGACTTCATCACTTCCCTACCTAAGTCTGACGGGTATGGGACTATCATGGTCGTGGTGGACAGGTTTTCAAAGTATGCCACCTTCATACCCTCCACAGCCGGATGCACCGCAAAGGAGGCCGCTCGGTTGTTCTTCAAGAACGTAGTGAAATATTGGGGGCTGCCAAGACACATCATTAGCGACCGAGACCCCCGCTTTACTGGAAACTTTTTGGAGGGAGCTATTCGAGATACTTGGCACAAAACTACATTTCTCCACGAGTTTCCACCCGCAGACAGACGGCCAGACCGAACGCGTCAACGCCCTATTGGAGTGCTACTTGAGGCACTATGTCAGTGCGCACCAAAAGGATTGGGCAAGACTCCTAGATATGGCGCAGTTTTCATATAACTTACAAAGGAGCGAATCCACCGGGCGCACTCCGTTTGAGTTGGCGACAGGCCAACAACCCCAAACTCCGCATTCTTTACCGGCTGCTTTCGAAGGGAAGAGTTTGGGAGCTTACCATCTGGCCAAAGGATGGGAAGAACAGCTTGACACTGCCAAGTCCTACTTGGACAAGGCAGCAAGCAAGATGAAGAAGTTTGCCGACCGTAAGAGGCGTCCCACAGACTATAGAGAAGGCGACATGGTTGTGGTAAAGTTCAATCCGAGGCAATTCAAGGCACTAAGGGGCGTTCATCAAAACTTAGTGCGAAAATATGAGGGTCCATTCCGAATCATTGCCAAGGTGGGCAAGATCTCATACAAGGTGGAGTTACCTCCACATTTCAAAATCCATCCGGTGTTTCATGCAAGCGTCCTCAAGCTTTACCATGAGGACAAGGAAGACAATAGCCGGAACCAACCCCGACGGGCCCCCATTACTGTCACCGCCTCGCATGACCGGGAGATTGAAGCAATCATAGATTATCAAGCCAAGTGGAAGCGAGGTCAACAAGCCAGCGCCATGTTCCTTGTGCATTGGAAGGGACAATCACCGGAGGAGGCCACATGGGAAAAATATGAAGACTTGTGGCAGTTCAAAGACCAAATCCGGGAATTTTTGCAACAATGCGCCACGGTCGTCGCATCATCAGGTGGGGGAGCGTGTGACGTCCCGCCACCAACGTAGGCAAATTTTACAGCAAAGAAGGCGTAGAGGTTTCTAGAGTAGGCTAGAAAACCGTAGATATTTCAAGAGAACTTTAGAGAAGTGTAGAATTCTCTAGATAGGGGCCAAAGTGTAAATATTGGAGGGACTTATCATGTAAATATTAATTACACTTTAGCACTTGGAGAGTAGTATAAATAGAGGTGCCCTCATTTGCAAAGGCACCAAGCAAGTTGTACGCATTCTTCCAAAGCTAAATACAAAGCCTTCTTCAAAAAGCTCTCTTTGTTCTTTCAAAGCCTTTCCTTAAACATTCTCTTAGCAAACCAAGTCTTAAAGGCTTCCTTTAGTTTACAAGATCTTGAAAGATTAGTGAGTAAATTGTCAAGGGCCGCACGGATCTTTAGCCAACACTCTAAGTCCGTGACATAAGGCTCATTATAACCTTACCGAGCTCTAAAACTCATAGAGGACAAATAGCCATGCATCCAAACCCTACCAAGGTTAACAAGAGTAACTCTAAGGGACAAGGAAATAATAGGATACATATAACATCCAAGACTTCCAAAATGTTGAAATGAGTCAAGGAGAACTTATCACCTTAAGCTAGAGGAGGAATAGAAGGGAACATAAGGATATTGGGACATCCCATTGGCCCTTGGCCTCCCAAATAAGCACCTTCAACTACAACCCTTACTAAAATACCACTCCTCAACATTTTCATGGAAGCACTTTCTTACTCTTCTCTATATCTTAACTTGCCGGTCTAAGATCCCAATTGGTACTTCAACATTAAAGAGGTTGTCATTTAAGCATTCATGCTCACAAGCAACCTTACCAACACCACTCAAAGTCTCATATGAGCCTACCAAACCGGGACTAAACCGATCAAACTCACTACACCTCTTAAGGTGAGAATTTTAAACTCACTACACCTCTTAAGACATGGTGATTCTAAACCAAGGGGAATTACACTTCTAGCTTTTTTCAAAGGAGTATACTAACTAAACATCTCTATGCATCACTTAAACACCACTATTTATCAAGTCTTCCAACACTTCATAAAACTCACAATGGCTAATTTTGGTTCTACCAACAATCACATAAAACCACAATTAAACCCCTGTATACTAAGGACAACATAAAGTCTTATCATGTCCAACTTATCAATTCATAAAAGACAAGTACTACCAGAATTTTTCCCGCAAGGCTCAACACCTTAGATATCTCATCTATAAACTCTAGAGGATCTTCCTCTATGTTTGACCCATAGAATTTCGGAATCTAATAAAGCATAAAACATATACCGGAACCCTTAAGATCCACTACCACTAACTCTTTGAGACTTAGAGGTAGACATCCTCTCTTGATTAAACCTTATGGGAAACTTAGAAGAACTTTGTCCATGAAACCTTTGTCTCTTTCAATTCTACTAAGGTTGGATCAAGACATTTCTTAGACCGTTTCAACCAATATCATTACTTTTGGGTGGGATCTATCAACCAATCATATCTAAGATTTATATACGCACCCTAATCACAATGACCATGCTTAAGATCAATCTTAAAAGATAACTAACTCTTTGAAGTTGGTCAACACTTACACTCTTCTTCCTTACCTTAACTAGGTTGTACATGAAACCCTCAAAGTCAACCTTAAGACACAACATAATCCAAACTCATGGCACAAAATTTCCCCCTTTCCACGCTCGGATAGGCTCATTCGGGAACAACAAATTGACTATACGGGTTCTATCACCACATAGGAGCATGGCAATAACACTACCAATCCACCCTAAGGGTGACATATAAATTTAGCATATCAAGTCCTATCTAGTCACATCGCCATCATTGGCATAACAATCAACATCTTTTCCCTCGATCCTTGTAGCATAATCCCTCCATGTAGTCATATCCTAAAGACCACCGGTTAGAGAGAAAGACCTTAAAGAGTTAAACTCAATGGCACGAGTAGAGAATGAAAAAGTGAACTTTCTTAACACCCAATAGCCTCCTATTCATAATGTAGCGTGCTTCACATTATGAACAAGACCTAGATGTGGTTTGAAACATCCTAAAATTAACCCAAAACCTTATGCCTTGATACCAAGGTTGTCATTATCCAGTGGTACCCTCTAGACGTAACACGGCGTACTTGACCCCGAAGGGGTCTCATACAAGCTCTTAGCATAATCATAGACATAAGATCATAGGAAAATAGTGCAGAATTTAAAACTTTTCTTTACAATCGAAGTCTTTAATAAAATGAGAGAGAATCTATAATACTATGTCTCAAACCATCTATTACACTTGGAATAAAACTCTTGAAATACAATCTTAGGGACATAGTCCTTACAACCAAAGTCTAAGACATAATAGAAAGACAATAAAAGACATGTGGTTGAGCCCTCGAATACAATGAGGACTCACCAATCTTCTTCTTACTGATATCCTATGAACCTAGCGATGAAGATGGAGCCCAATATCTCCAAAGCCTACACTTATAGAAAATGTAGAAAGATGGGGTTGGCACAAAAGGTACTAAGTATGGAAGCCATGCATAAAAATCATTAAAACATGCATAACAGGGACATTCAGTTTGAAACCATGCTATATTGCATCTTAGAACATCATCTTTGATATAGTTGGAGAATGCAACTCATAAGGCACTTCACATACATTTCAACATAACATAAGAGATATCATTATAATAACAAGCATAGTCTCCAACACCAACATAATTCATATCCCAATTTTAACAAGGCATAGTTCATCCACATAGACAAAAGACAAATACCAAGATTATCTCATCATAATAGGATCATCATATAAGAAACCTTGAGCTATACTTGTGCAATGCATAGATAGGACCCGATAATCGTATCTACACTAAGTATCACTTCTAGGCCACCATGATCATGCATAAAATACCTTGACCTCATTCATAGCCAACCTATATAGACAAAGAGACATCCATGTTCATATCTTGTAATAGGTAAAGTCATTCATAACAACAATCCATATAATGCATACATAAGTTCACATATCTTCATAGTATAAGGAAACCACACCACAACCCCTTTATAAGTCTACTTGTGCAATTTATAAGTGAAGTCGCATACCCTCACTCACACTAAGTAAAGCTCATTAAGAAGTCATAAGTATAGTTCATGTTCATAATTCATATAAAGCATACATTTAA
>NW_006239036.1:1471265-1473381 GCF_000226075.1 Solanum tuberosum
GGCACATAGTTATGGGATAGGGAGATTGCTACTAGAAACCAGATTGACTGAGGTAAAAGGTTTCCATCTCTTGTTCCTATCCACTCGGTGCTAAGCTTAATTCCTTTTTAATATTCATGTTATGTCTTTACTTTAAAATCACGTTTATGGTAGAATGCCTAACACTCAACCATCATGGTATCATGGTAGCTCATGGATTCTTTAGGTGAGAATAGCCTTTCACCCTTAAAATCCACAGTATGTGAGCAAGTCTCTCATATCATGTTCATGAAAGTGTCCTTTTCAATCAACCGAACATTAATATCATAATCATAGTCTTGTCATGCATAGATAAGTGTAAGGGTGTAGGGGAAGAAGAATCTTGCATCAATACCCTAACATACACAATAATTAACACCTCCACTTTTCAAGTGGATCATCATGGTCATGTACAATTCATGCATAATAGTATGTAAATGTGCATATAAGAACTAGCCTTTCACTTGATACCACAAATACCTCATAATCTTATTTAAGCATGGAGTGTGTGTATAATTGTCCTTCCAATGACACAACAATAACATTATCATCATATACACTTCCCTCTCAAAGTGTTCATAAGCATGTACATAATATCACAATCATGCATATTTCACATATATTGCATTCAAGGATCATAAACCATGTAAATCAACACATTTAACATTCATCATAATAGACATAGTCATAACAGTAATTCAAGTAGTTCATTCATTTCATGTATAAGCTCATATACTAATATTGTAGGCCATGTGGGTGAAGTCTAGTTCACCATAGGGCCATATAAAAACCAACATACATAATGACCTTCTTGAAGCCTTAACATACTTAGTTTACCTACTTTATCTTTTACCCTTTTTTCGACCAAGGAGTCATCTTCATGTTACAAGCCTTACTCTCAAGAAATGCCTCACATGATCATCAAATATACCTAGTCCTCAAGGTAGACTAACCACATGATTCATTCTTACTCAATTATAGTCATATAGCATCAAGTAAACTAAGCCTCAATACTATTCAACAATGATTCATCATGTAAGACCTAATCAAGTCAATTCATGTTTGGAAGATTCATTCATAAGCCTTTCATGTCTAGGTGATCTAATCTAAGGAAATTCTTCAAGATGTTATTCAATCTTAGGGATTCACATCTAAACCCTCAATTTGACCCTTTCATGACATAACCCTAGGCTACATCAATTTCACCCTAGAATCTTAGGTTAATCAAGAATACATGTAGAATTATACTTAAATATAAAACTTGATACTCTTTATATATTGTTTACTTGATTTATTTATTATGTTCAATTATGCTGCCCTTGACTTGAGTATGATAACTTGCTGAATGTGAGGGCTCCAAACATATAGTTTTGACACCACTAAGCTATATGCTTAGCGATAGTTATTTCTATCATAGGGGCTGTTCGAGATGATGCTTGAAGCTGGCCATTGGAGATGGATGTTTTGAGAGCCTTAAGGAAGATCACATTTGCATATAGGCATCTATATTTTGTATAAACCTTAGGACTTGTACAAGATCTATGTATTTTATATTTACATAAAATTTGAGGGCTGATTTGATCATGTCACCATGAGTTGTAATATAAGTATGACTATACGTTTTTATCTTTTTGGGGTGTGTAAACCCAAGTCTTGTAATATACTAATTTGCTATATGTCTTGAAAGTTGTGTGAAGCATGAGCCGTCTGATTTCGGTACTCGGAAGCTTGTAATATTCTTGTTATTTCACCCTCGAGTGTGAGGTTAACATATGCATGAAGATCTGGTCGGTTAATTGCTTAAATGTTATATTTTTTTATTTTTTTGGAGTTCGTTATGAATCTAATCCCTCTACTAGATTAAAATCAATATGCTCTCATTAATTGGTTTTAAATGTCGCAAGCATTTAATTAGATTTCTTGTTTAAGTAGTTGTATCATTTTGAAAGGATCACTACAAGTGTTGGTATCAGAGCCTAGGTTTGTGGTTCTAGGACTTTTGTTGTGAATTACTAATATAGTTGTTTGCTTTCAAAGAGGGTTCTATTTAGATTATTTGTTCGCTTATATGGTTTATGATAATTGGATCGCATGTAGT
>NW_006239036.1:1475226-1475886 GCF_000226075.1 Solanum tuberosum
TATGCTGGTGGTATTATTAAAGAGGAAAAAGACAAGTGTAGGAAGTTTGAACATGGTTTAAATGATTCCATTGGGAAGAATGTGGTGATCCTGCAGCATGAGAAATTTTGTAAGTTAGTGTCTGCTGCTTTTACTTGGGAACGACTTGATAAAGAGGAAACTAGTAGAAATGAAAACAGATTCCAAAGCCTAGACCAGATTTTGGGGGTCCATCCAAAAGGGGAAGGTTTGATAATTCTAAGGCTGGTAGTGATAACAGGCCACCTCAACAAAGGCAAAACAGATCAGAATTTTCTACAGCTAGCACTCCAAATTATGGCCAAGGCAAGCCTCGCGTTCCTACTTGTCCACAATGTGGAAAGAATCATTATGGCACTTGCAGGAGAGCTTCTGGTGCATGTTTCAATTGTGGGAGCTTTGATCATAAAATGAAAGACTGTCCTAATCCTAGTAATGCTCCTTCCTTTAAAACTAAGGCTCAGTTCATAAGCCTCCTGTTAATCCTCCTTAAACTAATAAAGGTTCAAAACCTAAAAACACCCAGGCAGTGGGTACAAGTGGAGTTAATCAGGCTAGTGGGCAAAAGGCTACTGCACGCGCTTATGTGATGAGGCAGAGGGATGATCAAGATGGACAAGACGTGGTTGTCGGTAAATTTCA
>NW_006239036.1:1475913-1476436 GCF_000226075.1 Solanum tuberosum
ATTATTTGATCCTGGTTCTACACATTCCTATATTTGTTCATCGCTTGTTCTTCCTGGAAATGTGAAATCTGTGAGACTTAATTATAATGTGCTGGTTGAAAGTCCTTTGGGTTATCAAGTTGTGTGTAATCAAGTTTACCAAGATTGTCCCTTCGTGATTCAAAACCTAGTCTTCCATGCTGACCTAATTGAAATGCCTTTCAAGGATTTTGATGTTATTATCGGGATGGATTGGCTTTATAAATATCATGCAGTTGTAGATTGTAGGTCTAAGCATGTGACTTTTAAAGATCCTACATTTTCACACATCATTGTACAAGGTGAAAGATCAGTGACATCTAGTATTATTTCTGCGGCCTTGGCAAGAAAGTTGATACGTCAAGGTTGTGGGGCATACCTTGCTCACATAGTTGATACACAATTGAAGAGTCCTTGTATCAAAGACATACCTATAGTATGTGATTTTCCAGAAGTATTTCCAGAAAACCTTCCGGGATTGCCCCCGGAAAGAGAGGTTGAATTT
>NW_006239036.1:1481042-1483011 GCF_000226075.1 Solanum tuberosum
TTTTATCTTTTTGGGGTGTGTAAACCCAAGTCTTGTAATATACTAATTTGCTATATGTCTTGAAAGTTGTGTGAAGCATGAGCCGGCTGATTTCGATACTCGGAAGCTTGTAATATTCTTGTTATTTCACCCTCGAGTGTGAGGTTAACATATGCATGAAGATCTGGTCGGTTAATTGCTTAAATGTTATATTTTTTTGTTTTTTTGGAGTTCGTTATGAATCTAATCCCTCTACTAGATTAAAATCAATATGCTCTCATTAATTGGTTTTAAATGTCGCAAGCATTTAATTAGATTTCTTGTTTAAGTAGTGGTATCGTTTTGAAAGGATCGCTACATACAACCCGTACATCATAGTTCGAAAATGAAATAACTAGAAAGAAACTACAAATGACTCATACGTCCTCGAATAATGAGGACTGGCCAACTAGCAAGGAGAATGATCGATTCGAAGCTCTAGCCACGAGGGGAACCAAATTGAGTGCCAATCTCTACACTTTGGAAAACAGGACTGGCCATATGGGTTTGTACAAAAATTCACCAAGTATGATAGCCATGCGTAAAATCCTTCAAAACATGCTAAAAAGAACATTTTAGTTGAAAAGCATGCACTTTACCAAGTTTGAGAATCATCATGCACATTAGTATAATAGCATAAGTCGTAGTCATATTCAACATGTAGATAATCACAACATAATAGAACCATCTCATAAGTGGCTAAGTCATACTTGTGCAATGCATAGATAAGATCCCATAATTACATGTATACTAAGTACTACTTTTAGTCCACCATAATCATACTTACCATTCTTTGATCTCATCTTTAGCTAATACTCATGGACAAGGAAACCTTCCTATTTTCTAAGTCATCTCAAGGAGAGCAACTCGTAGCAACAATTCACATTAAGCATACTTCATTTCATAAATCATCCTAACATAAAAGGAACACACCATAACTACTCTCAAAGCCTACTTGTGCAATGCATGGATGAAGTCCCATACCCCCACCCACACTAAGCAGTGCTTCTTGAGTAACCACAGTTCATAACTCATATTCTTTTTCATAGTGGGAATAAGCCTTAACCGACATAGACCATGTGAGCTTAACATGGAATCCGGTGTCATGCCACACACTGAAAAGAGGTGTCCTACTTGCCTAAGGTAGAACTAACATGTATTATCTTTTAGGTGGATCTAGTAGCTAAAGACCTATGGGGTAACATAGTTATGGAATGAGGTTGTTACTAGAAACCCGACCATACATAGGGAGAGGTTCCACCTCACCTTATCCACTCGGAGCTAAGCATTAAATTCTCTATTAGCATGATTACTGATGAAAAGGTACCCTTTGACTACTTATTCAAGGTACATCATTAGAATAACTCATTGACTCCTCATGAAAGGGGTACCATTGGCCTACCGATTCAAAACAAGCCTTAGAATACTTCATTAGTAACTCATGAAAGGGATGTCATTGGCCTACCTATTCAAGGTATATCAATCAAGATTGCTTTTTAATTACACATAAAAAAAGGTGCCCTTAGCCTACCGATTCATTTAGGTGAGGAGGACTGGCCAACTAGCAAGGAGAATGATCGATTCGAAGCTCTAGCCACGAGGGGAACCAAATTGAGTGCCAATCTCTACACTTTGGAAAATATGTAGAAAAATATGGGTTTGTACAAAAATTCACCAAGTATGATAGCCATGCGTAAAATCCTTCAAAACATGCTAAAAAGAACATTTTAGTTGAAAAGCATGCACTTTACCAAGTTTGAGAATCATCATGCACATTAGTATAATAGCAAAGTCATAGTCATATTCAGCATGTAGATAATCACAGCATAATAAAACCATCTCATAAGTAACCCTAAGTCATACTTGTGCAATGCATAGATAAGATCCCATAATTACATGTATACTAAGTACTACTTTTAGTCCACCATAATCATACTTACCATTCTTTGAT
>NW_006239036.1:1483261-1487704 GCF_000226075.1 Solanum tuberosum
TAATTCATAGTAAGCCATAGTTCATAATTTATTTTTTTGTTCATAGTGGGAATAAGCCTTAACCGACATAGACCATGTGAGCTTAACATGGAATCCGGTGTCATGCCACACACTGAAAAGAGGTGTCCTACTTGCCTAAGGTAGAACTAACATGTATTATCTTTTAGGTGGATCTAGTAGCTAAAGACCTATGGGGTAACATAGTTATGGAATGAGGTTGTTACTAGAAACCCGACCATACATAGGGAGAGGTTCCACCTCACCTTATCCACTCGGAGCTAAGCATTAAATTCCCATGAAGTAGTTAATTCTCTATTAACATGATTACTGATGAAAAGGTACCCTTTGACTACTTATTCAAGGTACATCATTAGAATAACTCATTGACTCCTCATGAAAGGGGTACCATTGGCCTACCGAATCAAAACAAGCCTTAGAATACTTCATTAGTAACTCATGAAAGGGATGCCATTGGCCTACCTATTCAAGGTATATCAATCAAGATTGCTTTTTAATTACACATAAAAAGGTGCCCTTAGCCTACCGATTCATTTAGGTGAGGAAAGCCTTTCATAACATGTCATCTTTATTCCTAAGTGTATAATTGAGAATAACCTTTCAATTAACACAACATCATTATCATAATCATGGAAACTTCATTCATAAGTGTGTGTGTGAGAATAGCCTTTCAACAACACCACAATTACATCATAGTCATAATCACTTTACTCTCAAAGTGTTCTTAAAGTACATACATAAACCTCATAAACATGCATAATTCTCATACTTTGTCCTTCAAGGAATATGGATCATAATTCATCAACACATCTAGAATTACTACATTAGACATGGATAATAACATAATTCAAGTAATCAATTCATTACATTAATAATTCTATAACATTCTACTTACATCAATCAATACGCACACCTTAAAATCCAATTTGAGAAAATAGGGTAATTCATGGATTCTTGAGGAATTCAACTTAAAATCATGTAAAATCATCAATATAGTCAGAAAAACATAATTCAACCTTTAAAAATGAATTTGAAAGGAATCCATGAGATTTAAGCCAAACCCTAACTTTTGGGTTTTCTAGCTTTGAAATTGGGGGCTTTGAAGGGGCTCCATGGGTGAAGGCTACCCATAGATGAAGAGCTACCATATCTTATTGTAGAATTCTCATGAATTTAAGGATAAAATCTTGATTCTTCAATCCTAGCCTCACTTTTCTTCTCCTTCCTCTTCTTCCTTGGAGTTCTAAAGAGAGTTTTAGGGAAAAGTTGGTTACTGATTTGGGTTTTGGGATTTATGAGGTGAATGGGTTGGTTAATGAATTAAAAAGACTTATATAGGTGAATTAAAACTAGACTAAACGACCTCACTTAATACTAAATAAGAAGCAAATTACCTGAAGACCCCTAGCCTTAACCACCAAGAGACAGTCTCCAGGTGACCACCCACTACCCTCACTGACGGACCGTGGTTGTACCCACGGTCCATGCTGATGAGGTTTGGGTTGAGTTATTGGAACTCCTCACCTTGGCCTTAGCCCACGAAGGGCCACCCACGGAGCATGGACCAACCTATGGAGAGTAGATCCCTCTGTGGGTACACTATTTTGGGCAGTGTTTAGGTGAACTTTAGAGTCCTCCTCAAGGACCCTTGGTTGGTCCTTGGGGAGTCGTACCTTCATTTAAACCCTAAACCCTTCATTCTAAGTACCAGAAGCAAATTTTATGACTCTAACACTTACGACAATCTCTAGTTAGGCCTACTAGTCTCTGAGGTGTTACAGTAGTGCATCTAGGACTTTGAGGGCATCGACAGGGAGGTTATTTTTCCTATCGAGCATATCATAAGGAGTACTGTTTGAGTGGGTGTGGCAGGTGGTGTAGAGATCCATGAAGAAGTTAAAGATATGGTTCTGAATACTTTTATGGTTCTCGTATAGGTTGTCGACCTCATCTTTGATTGAGGTGATCCTATTCCTTTTTCACCTATTAATGGTCGAGGTATGGAAGAAGGTAGAGTTTGTGTCTCCATCACTTAACCAGTTGATTCTAGATTGGACCTTCCAAATATCATTCTCAGCTTTGAGGAGGTTGTCATATCTTTCGAGGAGGTTGGTCTCGAGGCTTTAGAGGAAGGTGCTGCGATGGTAGTTTTGGGAATTGTGGAGCCCAGTTAGTCAATTTAGGATTTTCCTCATTTGGGCAAAGATGTTTCCAAAGGCTGTCTTGTTCCAAGTGGAGGCTTCTCTTTGGAACAAACGAATAGAGCCCAGATTTGTGTGGCCCTCGAAACACTGGCTGGAGAAGACTCCAAAAAGATGGGTGCCCACACCACATGGGCTCAATTCTGAAAGGCTTAGCATTCCTACTTCTTTGGTTGTTAAAATCGATAAGAAGTGGACAGTTGTAAGATTTAGTCCCGGGGAGGTAGGTAACAAGGGAGTTGAGAATTTTTTTTATCCACGACTCATTACCGACACACTTGTGAAGCCTCTCGAGGATGAGTTGTCTTTTGTTTTTATCTTACTTGTTGGTCCAAGTATATTTACAACCACTAACCCTTAGATCAATCATTTTGCATTGGTTAAGAGAATCACAAAGAAGGCCAGTTCTAAATTTATTGGTGTTATTACCTCCGAGCTTCTCTCTGGCGTGAAGTACTTTATTGAAGTCTCCTCTAATAAGCCACTCACTATTAAACCTATGTGAGAGGCTACAAATATCGTCCCAAAGTTGAGTCATAGTGTGGAAGTCCGAACTAGCATAAATAGCAGAAAAAAGCCAAGGATGGGAGTTGGGGATTACCTTGTCCATGACATGGATTCCTTGAGGTGTGACACTGATGTTGTCTAGCTTTAGAATGTGTTCCTTCCACATGATCATAATTCCTCTAGAGAAACCATTACCAGCTATTTGAATTTGAGCATCAAAGTTAAGCTCTTCAGTAAGGTTTCTATGCTCAGTCATTTTTGTTTCCAGCAAGACTAAAAGTGCAGGCTCGTGGAACTTCACTATGGAATCACATTGAAGCCTAAAGCTGGCACTATTGGTGCCCTGTGCGTTCCAGATGATAAAAATAATCATAACCGGTGGTGTGGAACTTCACTATGGAATCACATTGAAGCCTAAAGCTGGCACTATTGGTGCCTTGTGCGTTCCAGATGATAAAAATAATCATAACCGGTGGATGGTTGGAGTCTCTTGTAGTTCCTTACCTTTCTCCATTGTGGTTGTGTTCTTGGATGTCCTCAATGGCTTCAGGGCAACTGCTGTCGGTACGGCTTCCTTTTCTTTCCTCAAGTTCAGTGAGAACAAAGTTATGTGTTGTGGGCACTGGACAATGATTTTCGTGCTGTCCATCTCCTCGAACTCCTTTCGAAGTAGCTTCTCCAGAGTGAATACTTCAGGACATAGTTCTCTAAAACTTGATCGGATTTGTTCCATTTCCCTGGTGTTTTGTTTTAGCATCTCAATGGTTGAGGGCTCCTTTCTTTATGGTTGTTCCTTTCCCTCCTCCTCTAGTTTTTTTAGAGGGGTGAACTTGAGGCCTTGAGTTTTGAAAAGGTATGGAAAGATTGAAAAGAAGGGTAATGTTTGGAAGGTTTGTTCCACCAGCTAGCTCAGCTCGTGCATTGATATTGAGTTGATGCGTTCTATTTGAAGAGCTTTCTTCAGTGTTTGCATCCATATTTTGGTTCCCAATCGCTCTATTAGATGGTCTATCCCCTCTTTGACTATCTGGGCCAGATATGCCTGGTCCTGGATTATTAAGGTTATTGGCCGTGTCCCTACCATCGTGTGGAAGGCTAGTTGTTTTCCTTGTAGCGCCAGTTCTATCCATTATGTCGGAGTGTGGGACGGCGGGAGTGGTACTATTATGAAGGTTTGTGGGGTTGTCTATGTGTTTTGGGAGGAGGGGGTGTGGACGCCATTGTTGTTGGTTGAAGGTTCAAGGGAGGTCTTCCTTGCTTCCTTTAATAGGGCATTTCCATTTCTCTACAGGCGAGTAATGTGATCGTTAGTTGATGTAAGTGACATGGTCATATCAACTGCGCAGGAATGATGATTATTTATTCCAGAAGAGAGGAATGGTGGAGCGGTGGATACTGGGAGAGTATCTATGGGAGAGATTGGAAAGTGTTGCGTGTAGTTGAGTTTTGGGACCCACTGGTGTCTTTTGTGTTAAAGACTACATAATGTTTGGATTTCCCAAATCAAATTTCAATTTTTTGATTACCGTCAATATCTAATTTAGAGGATAGATCATTAATGGAATTAATGGCATTTGCAGCTGGGCGTTGGAGTTTCGTGCTTTGAGCTCCGAGCCCACTATCGTAGTTGTTTTTTGGTAATTTTCCTTTTTATTTGGCCATCCATCGCCATGTTTTTGGGTCGGGATGGTGGTGTCAAGAAACTTACATGAGTGCG
>NW_006239036.1:1487804-1525809 GCF_000226075.1 Solanum tuberosum
GTCGGGATGGTGGTGTCAAGAAACTTACATGAGTGCGGGTCGTAATCCTTTACCTGAGGTGGCTTTCATTGTTGTTTGTTCACTACACCTTTTGTTTTGTCTTTATTTTGCTCGTTGTTTCTTCTTCGGAAGTTTACGATTTTCCAGCCATCATTTGAGTTTTTTACTTTATGCTCGACTTCTGTGGTTGTTGTTTGTTCTGTTTGCGTACATTGAATGATTTGTGGGCAATTTTTTATTATATGGCCTAACATTCCACAACCAGTGCACATGATTCCTTCCAATTCACAAACCACCTTTTGTTTGTGTGTTCCGATTGTTACTTCCTTCTTGACTAGAACCTCCAACGGGACCTATATGCATATTCTAGCTTATCGTTCTCTTAGAGTGGCTGAGGTATATGCGTCAATTTTGAGTAACGCTCATGTTACACCCCGGAAACTACTGAACTAGACTAAAGAGTTCTAGAGCCTAATATTGGGGTTTTTGAGTTTGATGTGGGGTTTAAAAGTGTAAAATGACTTCCTGAATTTAGAATGAAGGTTTTAGGGGTTGCACGTCAAGGCACGACTCCCCAAGGACCAACCATGGGGTCCTTCAGGAGGACCCCAAAACAGCCCAAAAGCTGTCCAAAACAGTGCCTTCCACGAAGGGCATCCACGAGCCATGGATGGACCCACACCCATTGGGAAGGGGTTGTGGGTCAAGGACTGAATGTCCCTGCAACTTCTAGCCACAGTCCACCACCCACGAGGGTGCTGAACGATCCGTAGACCCACCCACGGTCCGTGGGTGGGGGTTTCGTGGATAGAGGCAGATTTAGAGTTTTAGTTTTTAAATTAGGGGCTTAGGGGTTAATTGGTAATTAGTTAGGGGTTAAGAGAGGTCGGTTAGTTAGTTATTAAACCCCCTAGATAAGCCTAACAGAACCCCAAACTAAGTCAATTAATTCATTCTTCCAAGACCCCAAATTCTCTATAAATAATTCTCTCTCTAGAACTGAAGAAGAAGAACAAGAACAAGAAGAAGGAAGTAGGGAAGATTTTCCTCAATTGTTCAAGCTTGGTTAGGTATTTGATTTAAGGTATGTTAGCTTATTCATCTATGGGTTCTTCCACCCATAGTGCCCCCTAGGTTTTCCCCCCAACTGTGAAGTCAAAACCAAACTTTAGTTAGGGTTTCTTCCTACATTGTGGGTAGTGTTTAGGTATGATTCCATTCTAGTGGATAATACCTAAAGTTGAAAAACATACATAACTGAACAAATCATAAAACATATCAATGATATGAGATAATCATGATACTATTCTGAAAATATTGAACATGAACTAACTGAATGCAATGACAAAGTTTATAAAATGCTAAAACTGAAATTTGATAACATGGTCAATGCAATAGAATCTAAATGTAACTGATAACATGGTCATTGCAATAGAATCTGACTGTGAGAGCTACTAATAATAGACATAAAATCACATGAGCTAAATGTGGAGTCCAATGTATAAGCCCCGTGGAGAGGACCCAATATACCCTGCCAGAGGGATAGAGGCATGACTGGCCTGATCACTAAAAAGTAATGTCCATAGAGGGGACTTATAAACCTACGATTCTAGGACTATTCGGGTATGTTGAACCCTAGTTCACTCGGTCTAAGCCTACTCCAATTAGAATGTATATAAGCAATATTATGACTGAAATGTTGAAGTACTGGATAGCTCAATTACTGACATGCAAACTCTGAGAATGCAAAAATTATAATTGATAATGTGACATTCCTAAACTGAAGCATGTATATCCGATATAACTGACCTAGCATGTCTAATTCATGAACTAAAAGAACTGTATTTCTAGGGTTCAGAGTTTATGCAAGAATCCAGGCAAAACAATACTAAAATAATGATAATCTGATTAGGAACATTAAAACAACTAGTTTAAAATAATCTGCTGAAATTCTAGAAACCCTAGGTCTAGATAATATGAACGAAATCAAGAATCTAACTGAAATCTAGGGACCTCATGGGTTAACGGAACCCACTAGTGAAATCCCACATATCTGGTGAAAAAATTCATGAACATATCTTTCAATTTCAGGGCTGGAACTGATGAAAACTCGTTGCGTTCTTGGTCTAGGGCTTGGTCGACTTTCTCCTCTGTTTTGATCTATGATTGATGAATTTTTGGTGAATATTTGATTAAGTTAGGTTCTAATTAGTTTACTAGGCTAAAACTAATCGAAACTAGGTAGTTTAGGGTTTAAACGATGTAGTTTAGGGGTCCAATGCATAAGCAAAAGACGAAAAGACCCCTGACCTAAAAGGTGCTAAAGGCACCGACGGACAAAACCAACGGACCGTGGATGGACCGATGGTCCGTTCTGGTCGGCCATCATTCGGCTTCAGAGAGTGGATTTTGGGGATTTGATCCACGGACCAGACCACGACCTGTGGCCTGACCTAGGGTTTGTGGGTCCGTCCGATAGTTTACCCTTAGACAAATTTTTGTACTTTTTTCTAAGGAGGATTGCAGGTGGTGAACCACGGACCACTAGGAAAGACCGTGGACCACCCTATTATCCATCGGAGGTACTCGTCGATGGCACTTGCAACTTCTGAAATCTGCATGTTTGTTGTTCTAGCATACAAGGTATTAAAATATCTATATCCTTTTTCAGATTTTATTATTCTTCAGTTATGCATTATTCAGCTCATAAACTTTGTTCAACTTAACATATATATATCTTGCATGCTCAATACATTCCCAGTACGGACACATACTTTGTGTTAAATAGTTTCATGCAGTAGGTTAAGGCAATCAACATCCAGATCACGCTTAGATCAATTCTCCATTCGACTCTAGAAACTTGAGTGGTGAGTTCTCATACTTCGAGGACAAAAGACATGCTTTCTATTTTAGTCTTTCTTCCCAGTTTTCCGTTTTGTTTGGGTTATATGGGGCATGTCCCAGCAACTCAACTGATTTAGGGGCTTTTTAGACATAGTAGTAGTTTCAGCTCTAGTTGTTTAGTGGTTGTTCCAGTCATGACTAAACTCTTATTATTTATATTTACTTTCAGACTAGTTGGGTTTTTGTCTATTTCAGATATCCATTGTTTTAATTTCCGCATAGTACATTTTTTACTCAGTTATTCTCAATATGCTTGATATATGCTATACTCATGATTAGCTTGGGGTCACTCATGATCCTCAGTCCTGTGTTACATTTTGGGGGTATCCTCGAGGTGTGAAAAACTTTGTGTCAGAGCATTAGGTTCAAGAGTCCTAGGGTGTCTCACAAAGTGGAACTAAGTAGAGTCTCTTTCATGGGTGTGAAGCATGTCACGTCTATGAGGGGAAGGCTACAATGTGTTTTAAGAATAAATTCATTTCTTTTTCTATTCTTATCGTGCGTGGGGTGTGATTCAATTTCTCCTTTCTAATCCATCATTATACATTTCGACTAATGCCTTCTCATAGAGCTAACACACAGAATTCTAATGGCTGCAATGCTAATGCAGTTCCTCCGTTCCTAAACCATTAATTTTCAAATGCAATGTTCCGCAATAAGATTTAGTTATTGGCTCAAATGGTAGCCAACCAGAATAATCAGCAAACACCAGTTCCTACAACCTCCACTGATGGATCAGCTGCTGCCAGGGTTGGAGATTTTCTTCGTATGAATTATTCAGAATTTCTAGGGTCGAAAGTTAGTGAGGATCCACAAAACTTCATTTATGAGATTAAGAATATTCTTAGTATAACCACCTAGGATTCGACAAACTAGAAAACAATGCAGTTTTAAAGGACCTGGTGCCACAACCACAAAAGCCACTGACAGTTCATGGTCTGACACACAATCCGTAGGTGGGGTTCATCGTTGGGATCCAAAATTTGACGGTCTCTGATCCCACCCACGGTTGACCAGTTGTAACACCTCGAAATTTAGTGGGTTGAACTAGATCCTAAGCGTAAAGGTTAACGTGAAGGGTTAATGGCAAAGGCCAAGGGTTTTGGGTGAAGGTCATGCCTAAGGGGCCAAGGCTACCAAATTTTTTTTTGTCTAGCCACTACCTACCATGACCACGAGTGTCTTCACAACCTGTGGTGGACACCACGAGTCATGGTGCCACCCGTGGTTGGTGAGGAAGTGTTCCCCAAAAAGTGCCCAAGCCAACGCTCCCCTTCACGGGCCACTTCACGGATCGTGGTGATGACCACGGACCATGGGAAGGCTCGTAGGGTTGCCTTAGCTCCATCGGAAATTATCAAGTTTAGGGGAGATATTGGTCAAGAGACAACGGGCTCCATCACGAGCCGTGGTGCCCTTGACGGCTCGTGAAGGGGCTCGTGAAGACCCTTTAGTATTTTGGAAGGCAAAGCTTTGAAGCCTTAGCCACTGCTAAGGACCATGGGCAGGACAACGGCTCGTGGTCTTTACCACGGCTGTTGAAGTCCTCTCGTGGTGCCTGGGAGTGGGATGCCTTAGGAGGGTCATTTTAGTAATTTCCAAACTAATTAGTTATTTTATGGGGTCAATTTTAATTGTTTTATTTCACATATATAAATGATTTTAAGTCATTAAACACCCCATTTACTCCATTATTTCTCCAAAACCCAAATCAAACCAAAAGTTCATCTTCCTCACAATATTTCTCTCTCTAGAAGTTCCCAAAGAAGAAAAAGAAGAAGTGGAGGCTAGGGCTTGAAGAACCAAGGTCTTTCTTCTGAATTTTAGGGGAAAAATACATTAAGGTATGGTATCTTTTCATCTATGGGTAGATTTCACCCATAAAATCCCTTCAAAACTAGATTTCAAAGTTTCCAATTTCCCTAAAAAGCTACGGTTTCACTCTAAGTCATGGGTTCCTTCTTAAAACGTTTTCAATGTTTTAATTATTAAGTATTATGATTGAATTTATGTTTTCATTGTTGATTTATGATGAACCCCTCCCCCCAAAGAACCCATGAATTTTCTAAATTACTAGATTGTGACTTCATGATGTGGGTTGATTGATTATGGAAGCATCTGAATAGATTATTTCTATATTGGTTGAGTTTATTGAATTGAAATATGTCATTATTCATGCCTAAATTGTAGTAATTCTATGTGTGTTGGTGAATTATGGTTCATGTCCTTCAAGGGCAAATTATGAAGAATGTTGTGTAATCATGATGATATGTATATGCTTTGTGATTTCAATGAAAGTAATGTGATCATGTCTACAATGCAATTGTTTTATTCTTGAAAGGTTATTCTCAATTATACACTTATGAATGATGATGATGATGTAATGTGAAAGATTTCTTCAACGTAATGTTACATCTTGAATTGGTAGGCTTAGGGCATCCTCTTCTTGTGTAACTGATGTATCTTGACTTAATGAAAATTGAATCGGTAGACCTAATGGTAGTATCCCTTTCATAAATGATTAATGAATTATTCTAATGATGTGTCTTGGATCGGTAGGCTAATGGCACCTTTCCATGCATGATAATAATGTTCGGTAGGCTTATGGTACCCTTGCATAAATGATAATGATGAGCCTTGCATCGGTAGGCTTATGGCACTCTTTCATGAGGATTCAATGAGCTATCCTAATAATGTACCTTGAATCGGTAGGCTTGTGGCACCCTTTCATGTGTGAATCAATGTACCTTGGGTTGGTAGTCCAATGGCACCCTCTCATGTGTAATAATGTTAATGTGAATGAACTACTCCTTGGGAATGAAAGCTTAGCACCGAGTGGATATGGTAAGATGGAAGCTCTCCCCACATTAAGCTGGGTTTCAATGAACATTTTCCATATTCCATAACTGTGTGCCCATATAGGTTATTAGCTAGTGGATCCACCTAAGCTAAAATGTTACCGGTCCTACCTTAGCCAAGTAGACCAACCCTTTACAGTGTGGGATAGACACCGGATTCCATGGTTTGCTCACATGGTCAATATCGGTTAATGCTTATTCCTATCATGTGAGTTACGTGCTATGCTTACTTGAGAGTTTCTATGAAGTATGGGTGGTAGTACGGGATGTCATTCATGCATTGCACGAGTAGGCTTTCAGAGGGCCATGGTGTGTTTCTCTAATGCCCTAATGTCTAAAGAAATGAATGTTCTCATGAGAATGCTAATGAGATTGTTGACTTAAAGGCTTAATGTAATGATTAATGCTTAACTTAGAATGGTATTATGAGTTGCTTTCCTAGTCACGCTTTAATAAATGAGAATGTTCCTAATATATGATTTTTAACTGAAGATGAGAAAGAAGAATGGTAAGTATGTTATGGTGGCCTCAAAGTGGTACTTAGTATGAATGATATTATGGGATGCCATTCATACAATGCACAATTATATCTTAGGGTTACTTTCATGATATTTCTATTATATTCTAATGACTTGTAAGATGAATATGCTTATGTCTTGTGTGTTTTTACTAAAGATGCATGATGATTCTCAAACTTGACATATAGCATGGTTTTCAATCAAAATGTCCGTTTAAGCATGATTTTTGCATGGCTATCATACTTAGTACATATTTGTGCTAACCCATATTTCTTCTACATTTTTCCACAAAGTGGAGGTTCCAACGTTTAAGGTGATTTCTTCTAGTTCAAGCTTCGATTGTCTAAACCCCAAAGCTTGTGGTATGTCCTCATTTTATTCCTTTTATCGTATTAGATTTTTAGATTTCCTATTGTAAGGGCTGTGACCCTATTTTGAGACATCGATTGTATTAGATGGCCATGTGAGACAATGTCTAGACTTCCGCTGTTTTACATAAAGATTTTTTATTGTATGGATTAAAATTTTTAAATTCCATACAATTTTTCATATGTCTTATGTTATGAATGCTATGAGGCTCGTATGCGGATTTTCGAAGTCTTGTAAGCCGTGTCACATTCGGGGTGTAGGCTCGGGTTGTGACAAACTTGTTATCAGAGCACAAGATGTTGGGATGGGTTTTAGGATGATGTCTCACAAGCCACGTCTAGTAGAGTCTTGTTCATGAGTGTGAAGCGCGCCACATTTATGAATGATAGGCTATAAGACGTTAGGAAACTACACTTCTTTCATTACTCTTTAAGTCATGCCTTAGAGTTTTAACTCTATGAAGTCCTTTTCCTAACCCTTCTCTTGTGTTTATAGGATATGAATACAAGAAGGGCAAACGCAAGGAGGATGGAAGCGAAGATTGTGAATGAGGGAGTTCCTCCCCAAGGTCCTTAAGGTAACCAAGTTCCTCAAGGCAATCAAGTTCCTATTGATCCTCCGACCATGTCCAATGAGGAAGCTAGGTCGGCTCTTCTAATGATGGCACAAGTTGTAACTACTCAAGCCCTAGATATGACGGCCCAAGCTACTAGGGGTGTTGAGACTCATGTGAACCCTAATTTGACCACTATGGCTTCTTGGTTGAGGGACTTTGTGAGGATGCAACCTCCGGTGTTTCTTGGTCCTAAGGTGGGAGAGGATTCCCAAGAGTTTGTGGATGAGTTTTATAAGTTAGTTAATTCTATGGGGGTGTCTTCTATAGAAAAAATGGAACTAGCCTCTTATCAATTGAAGGTTGTTGCCCAAGTTTAGTTTACTCAATGAAAGAACAATAAGCTGGTAGGAGCGGGTCTTATAGATTGGGAAGTGTTCAAGAAAGCATTCCTTGATAGGTTCTTTCCTCATGACAAGAGGGAAGTTAATATGGAAGAATTTATCAACCTTAGGCAAGGTAACATGAATGTTCAAGAGTATTCTTTGAAATTTACCCTATTTTCTAAGTATGCTCCATCTTTGGTGTCAAAATCGAGAGATGAGATGAGTAGATTTGTTACGGGTGTGTCCGACCTAGTTGAGGAAGAATGTCATACGGCAATGCTCCATGATGACATGAACTTCTCTAGGCTTATGGTGTATCCTCAACACATTGAGGAGTCCAAACTTAAGAAAAAGAATAGGAAGATGAACAGAGCTAGATCCGATGAGCAAGGTCAACCAAGGTTCAAAAAGAGATCTTCCAACCAAGATTCTTCAAGAGCTCCTACGGTTAACCAAGCAAAAGGTAGTGGGTCTCCATTTCCAAAACCTACTTGCACTAATTGTGGAAAGACGCACCAAGGGAAGTGCCTAGCCGGTACAAATGGGTGTTATGGTTGTGGAAAGAGTGACCATCAAGTGAAAGATTTCCCTACACTCTCGGCAAAAGGGCGAGGTGCCAAGCAAGCTTCTCCTAATTAGATGGATCCTATTCCTCCAAATCATGGTTGTTTCGATGCACTTCGGCCTAGAGAGGACAAAGGAGCCCTTCCGGATGAAGGCACCGGTAAGTTGATAATTCTGTAGAGATGTAAATATTTTGTTAAGGTTCCTATGCTATTTAGTGTTATTTTGATGGTAACCTTATTATGGGTTTACTCCCAAGGGGGATATGGTATGCTTAGAAGGCAAGGTTATTGAGAGTTCTGATATCCTTATCACTTTCTTCTATTCCTATTCAAGCTTGAGACAAAGAGTTCCTTGTAGCTTGTTTTATGTTTTGGAGTCATGTGTGACTTATGTGCTTCCATGGTCTCCTTATGTTATGCATGTTCTTGGTGAATTCATGTTTACAAAGAAAATGAGTTTTTCATGATTTATGTGTTCTCATGTTGTAGTGCATTTAGTATGAATTGTCTATATGCTTCATGAGATGCAATGTTGAACATGCTTAAATGTGGTTTTGAGCGTAATTGCATAGTTTGCTGAATGATGTTATGATAAGCATGGTTTGAGTTGGAGAAGGTAATTCTTCCAATGAAATGGGAAATGTTGAAGTTTTCATGCATAATGGGTTTGTAGATGTAGTTCCTACTTCCTTGTATTGCATTTAGTATATTTGAGTTGGAGTTGATGTTTCCTCCTGTGATTTGTGCATTCTATTGATGTGTCATGCATGATGGGCTGCTAGTCTTGAGTCAATAATTCTGTAAGGTGTCTAAACTGTCATTCGAGGATGAATGTTCCCAAGGGGGAGATAATGTAACACCTCGGAAATTAGTAGATGAACTAGACCCTAAACATGAGGTTTAACGTCAAGGGTTAAGGGCAAGGGCCAAGGGTTTTTGGATGAAGGCCATGGCTAGGGGACCAAGTCTACCTAAAGAAAACTTGCCTAGCTACTACCTACCATGACCATGAGGGTCTTCACAACCCGTGGTGCCACCCATGGTTGGTGTCTAAACTGTCATTCGAGGATGAATGTTCCCAAGGGGGAGATAATGTAACACCTCGGAAATTAGTAGATGAACTAGACCCTAAACATGAGGTTTAACGTCAAGGGTTAAGGGCCCAGGCCAAGGGTTTTTGGATGAAGGCCATGGCTAGGGGACCAAGTCTACCTAAAGAAAACTTGCCTAGCTACTACCTACCATGACCATGAGGGTCTTCACAACCCGTGGTGCCACCCATGGTTGGTGTCTAAACTGTCATTCGAGGATGAATGTTCCCAAGGGGGAGATAATGTAACACCTCGGAAATTAGTAGATGAACTAGACCCTAAACATGAGGTTTAACGTCAAGGGTTAAGGGCCCAGGCCAAGGGTTTTTGGATGAAGGCCATGGCTAGGGGACCAAGTCTACCTAAAGAAAACTTGCCTAGCTACTACCTACCATGACCATGAGGGTCTTCACAACCCGTGGTGCCACCCATGGTTGGTGTCTAAACTGTCATTCGAGGATGAATGTTCCCAAGGGGGAGATAATGTAACACCTCGGAAATTAGTAGATGAACTAGACCCTAAACATGAGGTTTAACGTCAAGGGTTAAGGGCCCAGGCCAAGGGTTTTTGGATGAAGGCCATGGCTAGGGGACCAAGTCTACCTAAAGAAAACTTGCCTAGCTACTACCTACCATGACCATGAGGGTCTTCACAACCCGTGGTGCCACCCATGGTTGGTGAGGTAGTGTGCCCAGAAAAGTTCCCAAGCCAAGTGTCACGACCCGTGCCTATACCCCGGACGTTACACGACATATAAGACTTCCAAAAGTCTCATAGCATGTCATCACATAATATAATAGAAATAGTACGGAAATTAAAACTCTTTTAATCCATACAATCGAAAAATTGTTTCAAACAACAGAAGTCTACTAGTCTCACATGGCCATCTAAAACCAATCTTCGAATCAAAAGTAGGGTCACGGTCCTTTACAATAGAAAGTCTAAAAGAGTCTATTACAATAAAAGTCATGAAACATCAAAAGTACTTGTCCTCGAATCCATGAGGACATGCCACTAGTCATGGAAGAACTCAATCCGAGCTTCAACTAGAGAGAATCAACTCAAATGCTGGAACCTACACTTTGTGGAAAAATAGAAGAAATATGGGTTAGCACATTTAATGTACTAAGTATGATAGCCATGCAAAAACCATGCTAAAATGGACATTTTATTTGAAAGGCATGCTTTAAGCCAATTTGAGAAACCTTCATGAACATAAGTATAAGAGGCATAATATACAAACATAACCAACATACAAGTCATTTCACCACATTAAGCTTTCACCTTAAGTAACCATAAGCTATACTGTGTGCAGTGTATATATGAATAGCATCTCATACCACCATCCACACTAAGTACCACATTAGCACCACCAAAAGTAAACTTACCATTCTTCCTTTTCATTATTAGACAATACTCGTACATAAGGAACATAAACATTTCATAAGTCATAACAAGGAAGTAACTCATAATACAATCCAAGTAAAGCATGCATCATTATTTAAGCATATAAGTCAACATTCTTCATTAACTTCATTAGGAGCACAATCATTCATTAGCCATTAAGACGATAGAGAATTCACCATAGCCCTCTCAAATCCTACTTGTGCAATGCATGGATGGCATCCCATACACAACTCACACTTCATAGAACTTCTCAAGCAACCATAATGCACATTTCACTTGATGGGAATAAGCCATTAACTGACATAGACCATGTGAGCTTCACATGGAATCCGGTGTCATAAACCCACACCGTAAAGAGGTGGTCTACTTGCCTAAGGTAGGATTGGTAACATTTTAGCCTAGGTGGATCCACTAACTAATAACCTATGTGGGCACACAGTAATGGGATAGGAAAATGTTCATTGGAACCCTAGCCTAACATTGGGAGAGTTTCCATCTCACCATATCCACTAGGTGCTTAGACTCCATTCCTATAGAGTATTTCATTCACATTACATAATTGTCCTTTAGAGGAATTCCATTGGCCTATCGACCCAATTTACATCATTACACATGAAAGGAATGCCGTAGGCTTATCGATTCATGGTTCATTATTAGGATAGCTCTTGAGTCCTCATGAAAGGAATTCCATAAGCCTATCGATTCATGGTTCATCATTACATTATTATACACATGTAAAGAATGAAATAAACCTATTGATTCATGTTACATTGACTCATTAGGAAAGGAATGTGATAAGCCTATCCATTCAAGAGTCGTCATTCCATTAGTTCATTGGCTCATTATGAAAGGAATGCCATTGGCCTATCGATTCAAGACATGGCGTTAGAACACATTCATTAGTCATTTATGACAGGAATTCCATTGGCCTATCGATTAATATTTATTAAGTCAAGACACATTCATTACACACACAAGAAGAAGATATCTAAGCCTACCAATTCAAGATATATCAATCCACATTACTTTCTTTTATACATGAAGAGGATGCCTAAGCCTACCAATTCAAGATGTAACATCACATTATAGAAACCCTTCACATTTTATCACCATCATTCATGAGTGTTAGTTGAGAATATTCTTTCAATAATAACACAATTACATTCTAAACATGATCATAATACTTTCATTGAAATCACATACATATACTTCACATCATGATCATACATTGATCCTTCATGAAATTTCTATCCAAGGATATGAATCAATATCAACCCAAACATCTAGAAGACTACATTAGATAAGGGAATTAACATGATTCAATATAAACATAAACAATTCAACGTACTTTCATGATCAATCAATTCCCAATCACATATCACAACTTAGGATTTGTGGGGAAACATCGGTTCATAGGTGAAATTCACCATAATTCATCATTAATTCAAAATTCCCTTCATAATTCATCATATATGAACCTTTGAAAAAGTTTTGGAATTGAACCGACGCATATATTGAAAACCCTAGGTTTTTGGGGGATTTTTGGAAACTTGAAATCATCTTTTGATAGGGCTCCTTGAATGAAACTTAATCAAGGATGAAGACTACCATACCTTTAGGGAAGAAACTCCACGAAAATTGAGTGAGAATGGTGAGATTCTTGAGCTTGAAAGCTTGAATCTTTCTTCTCCAATGGTGGTTTCTAGAGAGAGAATATTTTTGAAGAGAGGTAGTTTCTAATTTGAGTGTTTGGAATAATGAATTGGAAAACGAGTTTTAATACCTTTAAAAGCCTTAAAATACTTTAATTAATCATTAATAACCGTCCCCTAACTTAAATAACCTAAAAATTAATTTACCACCTTGCCCTTGCCTTAGCCGAAACTAAACAGCAAAGCAGGTGGTAACCCACGAAACCTCACCCATGGACCGTGGGTGGGTCCATGAGCCATGTTGGCAAATCGTGGTTTGGGTCTGGAGCTTTTCATCTAGGCCCTTGACCTACGGATGGGTTCCATGGTGTGAGGATGGATCTATGGGGCTTATTAGGTCCCATCCGTGGGTCACTACTTTTTTGACAGCTTTTGGTTTTTGGCAGCTTTGGAGGTTAGGCTTTAGGGTCCCCCTCAAGGACCCTTGGTTGGTCCTTGGGGGGTCGTACCTTCACGCTTAATCCCTAAACTCCTCAACCTAAGCTCAGGATATCATTTTACAACCTCAAACCCCACATCAAACTCAAAAACAAACTCGCTAGGCTCTAGTTTCACTTACCAGTTTTCCGGGTCGTTACATTATCTCCCCCTTAGGAACATTCCTCCTCAAATGACACTTTAAACACTTTAAGGAAATAAAGACTCAAGACTAGCAGCCCATAATTCATGCAACATCATCTACATTGCACAAAACTAGGAGGAAACATCCACTCCATCTCAAACATACTCCATGCAACACAAGAAAGTATGAACTACATCTACAAACTCATTATGCATGAAAACTTCAACATTTCTCATATCCTGGATTTCATTGGAGGAATTACCTTTGTCATCTCAAATCATGCTCATCATAACATCATTAAACACATTACGTAATTTCTCTTAAAAGCACATTTAGGTATGTTCAACAATTCACCTCATGAAGAATATAGACAACTTATACTAAAATCACATTAACATTAGAAGCATAAATCATAAAAACTCATTGTCCCATTTAAACATAAATTCATCAAGAACATGCATAACATAAGGAGACCATGGAAACACATAATCACACATGACTCCAAAACATGAAACAAGCTACAAGGAACTCTTAGACTCAAGCTTGAATAGGAATAGAAGGAAAGAGATAAGGATATCAAAACTCTTAACAACCTTTCTATTCAACATACTATCTCCCCCTTGGGAGTAAACCCAAACTAAGGTTAACATGAAAAACAACATAGGGACCTGAATAAAACATTTACAACTATAAGGAACTATCACATACTGGTGCCTTCATCCAGAAGAGCTCATTTGCTCTCTTTAGCTTGAAGTACATAGAAATTATTTTTCATTGAAGCAACGAGATTCGGGCCATTACTAGAAGCTTGTTTGGCCTACCTTCCTTTTGCCATAAGAGTAAGGCAATTTCTCACTTGATGATCATTCTTTCCATAACTATAGCAACCACTAGTACCGGCTAGTCACTTCTCATAATGTTTCTTTCCACAATTGGTGCAAATAGGTTTAGGAAATTGAGACCCAGTTCCTTTCTCTTGGTTAACCCTAGGAGTGCTTGATGAATCTCGACTAAAGGCCCTCTTTCTGAACCTTGGTTGACCTTGCTCATCAGACCTAGACCTCTTCATCTCGCTATTCTTTTTCTTAACTTTAAACTCCTCAATTTGTTGAGCAAACACTAATAGCCTAGATATATTCATGTCATCAGGGAGCATTTTTGTACGACACTCTTCCTCAACTAGGTCGGACACACCCGTCACATATCTACTCATCTCATCCCTCGGGTTAGACACCATTGATGGAGAATACTTAGACAATTGGGTAAACTTCAAGGAGTACTCTTGCACACTCATGCTACTTTGCCTAAGGTTGATAAATTCCTCCACCTTAGCCTCCCTCTTCTCACGGGGAAATAACCTATCAAGGAATGCTTTTTTAAATACCTCCCATTCTACCGGCCTATTGCTTTTCCATTAATTGAACCAAACTTGGGCAACATCCTTCAATTTATAAGTGGAAAGTTCTACTTTTCTATAGAAGTCACCCCCATAGCATTTAATACCTTATACACCTCATCCACAAACTCTTGGGGACCCTCTCCCACCTTGGAACCAAGAAATACCGGAGGACTCATCCTCGCAAAGTCCCTCAACCTAGAATCCATAGTGCTCACAATAGGGTTCACATGAGTCTCAACACCCCTAATATCTTGAGCCATCATGGCTTGGGCTTGAGTAGTTATGGCTTGAGCCATCATCAAAAGAGTCGACCTAACTTCTTCATTAGACATAGCCGGAGGATTAACCGAAACTTGATTGCCTTGAGGAACTTGGTCAGTCACAATCTCCTCTTCTATCCTTCTTACGTTAGCCCTTATTGTATTCATATCTTATAAACACAAGAAAAGGGTTAGGGAAAAGGAATTCATAGAGTTAAAACTCTAAGGCACGACTTAAAGAGTAATGAAAGAAGGGTAGTTTCCTTATGCCTTATAGCCTCTCATTCATAAATGTGTCGCGATTCACACCCATGAACAAGACGCTACTCGGCGTGGCATGTGAGACATCAATCCTAAAAACCATTCCAAAATCTTGTGCTTTGACACCACGTTTGTCACGACCAGAGCCTATACCCCGAATGTGACACGGCGTACAAGACTCCAAAAAGTCTCATACAAGCCTCATAGCATTTCATCACATAAGAAATAGAAATAGTACGGAATGTAAAACTCTTTTAATCCATACAATCAAAAAATCGTTTAAAACAACGGAAGTTCACTAGTCTCACATGGCCATCTAAAAACAATCTTCAAATCAAAAGTAGGGTAAGACCTTTTACGATAGAAAGTCTAAAAAATTCTATTACAATAAAAGACATGAAACATCAAAAGTAATTGTCCTCGAATCCATGAGGACATACCAATAGTCTTGGAAGAACTTAATCCAAGCTTCAACTAGAGAGAATCAACTCAAATACTAGAACCTACACTTTGTAGAAAAATAGTAGAAATATGGGTTAGCACATTTAATGTACTAAGTATGATAGCCATGCAAAAACCATGCTAAAAATAGACATTTTATTTGAAAGTCATGCTTTATGCCAATTTGAAAAAACTTCATGACTATAAGTATAAGAGGCCTAATACACAAACATAACTAACATACAAGTCATTTCATCATATTAACCTTTCACCTTAAGTATCCCCAAGCTATACCTTGTGCAATGTATGAATACCGTCCCATACCACCATCCACACTAAGTACCACATTAGGACCACCAAAAGTGAACTTACCATTCTTCGTTTTCATAATTAGACAACACTCATACATAAGGAACATAAACATTTCATAAGTGATAACAAGGAAGTAACTCATCATACAATCCAAGTATAGCATACATCATTACATTTAAGCACATAAATCAACATTCTTCAATATCTTCATAAGGAGCACATTCATTCATTAGCCATTAAGAAATAAGAGAACTCATTATACCCCTCTCAAAGCCAACTCATGTAAATCATGAATGGCTTCCCATACTACCACCCACACTTCATAGAACTTCTCAAGCAACCATAGTGCACATTTCACATGAGGGGGATAAGCGTTTAACCGACATAGACCATGTGAGCTTCACATGGAATCCAGTGTCATAAACCCACACCATAAAGAGGTGGTATATTTGCCTAAGGTAGGACCGGTAACATTTTAGCCTAGGTGGATCCATTAGATAATAACCTATGTGGGCACATAGTTATGGGATAAGAAGATGTTCATTGGAACTCTAGAATGTTGGGAGAGTTTCCATCTCATCATATCCACTCGGTGCTTAGTCTCAATTCCCATAGAGCATTTCATTCACATTACATAATTGTAGTTGAGAGGAATATCATTGGCCTATCGATCCAAGTTACAACATTATACATGAAAGGAATGCCATAATCCTATCGATTCATGGTTCATTATTGGGATATCTCTTGAGTCCTCATAAAAGGAATGCCAAGAGACTATCGATTCAAGGTTCATCATTAAATTATTATACACATGAAAAGAATGTCATAAGCCTATCGATTCATGGTACATTGACTCACTATGAAAGGACTGACACAACCCTATCGATTCAAGAGTCGTCATTACATTAGTTTATTGGCTAATTATGAAAGGAATGTCACTGGCCTATCGATTCAAAACATAGCCTTAGAACACATTCATTAGTCATTTATGAAAGGAATACCATTTCCCTATCGATTCATATTCATTAAGGCAAGACACATTCATTACACACGAAGAGGATATCTAAACCTACCAATTCAAGGTACTTCAATCAAGACTACATTCATCAATACAAGAAAAGGATGCCATAAGCCTACCAATTCAAGATACATCAATCCCCATTACTTTCATTTATACAAGAATAGGATGCCTAAACCTACCAATTCAAGATGTAACATCACATTATAGAAACCCTTCACATTCTATCATCATCATTCATGAATGTTAGTTGACAATATTCTTTGAATAATAACATAATTACATTCTAAAAATGTTCATAATACTTTCATTGAGATCACATACATATACTTCACATCATGATCATACTATATCCTTCATGAAATTGCCCTCCAAGGCTATGAATCAATATCAACCCAAACATCTAGAATACTACAATAGATAAGGGAATTAACATGATTCAATAATTAACTCAATATAAACAAAAACAATTCAACATACTTTCATGATCAATCAATTCTCAATCATAAATCACAACTTAGGATTTTGGGGGAAACATGGGTTCACAGTACAAATTCACCATAATTTATCATTAATTCAACAATACCTTCATAATTCATCATATATGAACCTTTGAAAATATTTTGGAATTGAACCCATGCATAGATTGAAAACCCTAGGTTTTGGGGGGATTTTGGAAACTTGAAATCATCTTTTGGTAGGGCTCCTTGAATGAAACTTAATCAGGGATGAAGACTAGCATACCTTTAGGGAATAAAATCCACGAAAATTGAGTGAGAATGGTGAGATCTTGAGCTTGAAACCTTGAATCCTTCTTCTCCAATCCTGGTTTCTAGAGAGAGAATATTTGGAAAAGAGGTAGTTTCTAATTTGAGTGTTTGGAATAATGAATTGGAATAGGAGTTTTAATACCAATAAAAGCCTTAAAATACTTTAATTAATCAATAATAACCGTCCTCTAACTTAAATAACCTAAAAAGGAATATACCACCTTGCCCTTGCCTTAGCCAAAACTAGACAGCAAAGCAGGTGGTGACCCACGAAACGCACCCACGGATTGTGGGTGGGTGCAAAGTCCATGCTATCAAGTCGTGATTTGGGTATGGAGTTTTTCATCGAGGCCCTTGACCTACGGATGGGTTCCAAGGGGCGTGGATGGACCTACGGGGTGTAGATCCCATCCGTGGGTCACAAATGTTTTGACAACTTTTGGTTTTTGGCAGCTTTCAGGGTTAGGTTTAGAATCCCCCTCAAGGACCCTTGGTTGGTCCTTGGGGGGTTGTACCTTGATGCTTAACCCCTAAACTTCTCAACCTAAGCACGGGACATCATTTTACAATCTCGAACCCCACATCACACACAAAAACAAACTCGTTAGGCTCTAGTTTTACTTACTAGTTTTCCGGATCGGTACACCAAGGCTCCCCTTCACGAGCCACTTCATGGATCGTGGTGATGACCACAGACCGTGGGAAGGCTCGTGAGGTTTCCTTAGCTCTATGGGAGCTTGTCAAGTTGAGTGGAGCTACTGGTCAAGGGACAACGGGCAACACCACGGGTCGTGGTGCCCTTGACGGATCGTGAAGGGGCTCGTGAAAACCCTTAGGCTTGTGGAAGGCAAGACTTTGAAGCCTTAGACACTGCCCAAGGACCACAGTCAGGACCACGGCTCGTGGTCTTGACTACGGCTCGTGAGGTGCTCTCGTGGTGCCTGGGAGTGGGCTGCCTTAGCAGGGTCATTTTAGTAATTTTAAAATTAATTGGTTATTTTATGGGGTCAATTTTAATTGTTTTATTTCAAATATAGAAATGATTTTAAGTCATTAAACACCCCATTTACTCCATTATTTCCCAAAAAGCCAAATCAAACCAAAAGTTCAACTTCCTCACAATATTTCTCTCTCTAGAAGTTTCCAAAGAAAAAGAATAAGAAGTGGAGGCTAGGGCTTGAAGAACCAAGGTAAAGTTCTCGATTTAGGGGAAAACTCTATTAAGTTATGGTTTCTTTTCATCTATGGGTAGGTTTCTGTAACGACCCTAAAAATGAACTAGTGAAACTAGAGCCTCACATGTGAGTTTGGAGTTGAGAACTTGATGAAATGATGAGAAATGACAGTGACGTCCGGAAACTAGTCGTTTGAACTAGTAAGTTGGTAAGGGTCTTGTCGTTGAGGTTTGGAGTGTTGTTTAAGGGCTTAAGGGGTTGATTAGCTAGTTGATTAATCACCTTTATAAGCTAGGAAGACCTTAAGCTAGGTCATGAAATCATTTAGAACCGAGACCCTCAAAACAGTCCCCTAAAAACAGTTTTTAGTTTTAAGTTAGGAGTGAGAGTCAACTTTAAATGGTCATATCTTTTAGCTCAAAACGAATTAGGTGGGCCATTACCTATCCTACGAAAGGTCTTTGAGTCCTCTTTCCAACGCCACCGAGTTTGCCCAATTCCGACCTTGGAGTAAAAAGTTATGCCCGAAATATGAAGAACTGTCAGGCTGCAAAGGGCGAACTAAGACGGGAAGGGGCACAATTTTTAAGTCAAAATTTATGGGTCCTTAGTCCTTTTCCAAAATTGACCCTATGCTATTCTTTTCCTTTCCTAGAAACTATAAGACCTTTTTATGACCCTATTCCTTTCATTTAAGTCACTCCTCTTAGAAATTAAAAAGAAACTCACCTCCTCTCAAAAATTCCTCTCTCTACTATCCTCCATTGAAGAAGGTCAAGAACGTGGAGCTAGGGCTTGGATTGAAGGTAGTTTCTTCATCAAATTTCTTGGGGAATCTTAGCAAAGGTATAATGACCCTTGATCCTTGATCAATCTTTCTTTCAAGGAGTCCAATCAAAAGGGTTTCAAAGAACAAAAATCTCAAATTCTAATCTAAGCATGGGTTCATTGGCAAAACATTTTCTAAGCCATTATATTGATGATTTAATGTTTGATTAATGTTGTTAAGATGATTTCGTATGGAATTCCTTGAAAAACCCATGTTTTCCTTGAATTCCTAAATTTGCTTATGAAGTGGGTCTTTTGCTTATGATTCAAAGTTTATGAAATTGTGTTTGGATAGAATTGTATTAGTGACTCTTATGATTTTCTACATCTATCTATGATGAATTGATGATGTATGGATGAATGGAAAGTTGTGGCCTTATGGGCAAGTTATGGATGAATTCTCTTGTGGTAAGTAAAATGGTTGGGACTTAAGTGTTGTTGATTATGGCTTTGAAGGATGGTAAGTTGACCTATTTTATGAAAAATGTTGAATTAGTAGGGAATTGAGTAATGTTGGTTATGGCTTTGGAAAATGGTAAGATGGCTTAATCTCTGAGTATTGATATAATTGTTATTGGTTGGTTTGATCCACCTTTGGTGGAGGTGGTTAGTTGTTGTATTATTGTGAATTGAGGCCATGAAGGGCATTATATGAATGTTATTATATTGTTGTATTATTATACACATATGAAGCTATATGTAAAGTTTTATGTGAAGCTATATGTGAAGGAATGATGTGAATGAGTTTTATGTGAAGCTATATGTGAAGGAATGATGTGAATGAGTTTTATGTGAAGCTATATGTGAAGGAATGATGTGAATGAGTTTTATGTGAAGCTATATGTGAAGGAATGATGTGAATGAGTTTTATGTGAAGCTATATGTGAAGGTATGATGTGAATGAGTTTATGTGATCTTGTGATGATCCTATGTAAAGTGGATAGCATTGTGAGTTAAAGTATGATTTCTCATGATGTATATGTGAAATGATGTTGGATTATGAAGTATCCTTAAATGAAAATGTGTGTCTTGAATTGATAGACTTAAGTGCCTCTTCTTGATACATGAAAGCTATGGAATGTGATCTCTTGACTTGGTAGGCTTAGGCATCCTTCTCTTGAGTAATGAATGTATCTTGACTTGAGGTCTTATTGAATTGAATTGGTAGACCTTGAGTTGGTGCCTCTTCATAAATGAATGAATGTCTAGAATCGGTGAGACCTAAGCATGGTGCCCTTTCTATGAATGACTAAAGAGGGCATTTTAGTCTATGACTTGAACCGGTAGACCTAAAGTTGGTGCCCCTTCATAATGAAGTATAGAACCCTATGTGAATGTAAAACCATAGAGTCGGTAGACCTAATGGGGGGGGATAATGAGGTTCTATGAGGGGTTTATATGTAATTTCATTTTAATTGTGTAACTCCGACAATTTAAAATGAATAAGAAGAAGCTTGAAATTGGAAGTAGTCATTTTTTTGGAAAGAAATTCAGAATCTGGAAATTCGGCCAAGTGTGGAAATCAGTGAGTTTTTGGCCAACTTTGAGCGGTCATAACTCCTAGCTCAGGATGATCCAAGAGTAGTTCCAGTTATGTTTGCAAAGCCCTTGGAACTATCTTTCCAACGCCACTGAGTTTGCTCAATTCCGAGTTCGTATGAGCGAGTTATGCTCGTTGAAAGTTGGGCAGTTGGCAGGGAATCCGTCCGGAAAATTTAAGGGCATTTTGGTCTTTTCACAAATCTTTTCTTTTGAGGTTATATTGTTGTGTTAGGCTGTTTGTGGATCATTTTTGTTCCATTTTAAAAGAGTAAGAGTTAGGGTTCTTGAGAGTGAAGAAGAAGAAGAACTTGGAGCTAGGGCTTGGGTTGAAGACGTTTTCTTCATCAAATTTCTTGGGGAATCTTAGTAAAGGTATGGGAGTTCTTTATTTAGGGCTAGTTTTCGCCCTAGAGCCAAATCTCAAAATGGTTTTCAAGGTTTTCAAAGGTTATGAAAAACCCCAATTCTTCCTCAAACTCATGGGTTCTTGCATTAAATGGTTTCAAACAATCTATTATGATTATATTATGGTTTAATTGATGTTTCTAGGTGAAAAACTCCATGGACCCATGATCTCCTTAAATCTCTAAGTTTGGCTTATGAAGTGGGTTTTATGATAATGCTTGGGTATTGATGGAATTGTACTTAGATTGAATTGTATTATTGATTCCTATTGTTATCTATATCTATTGTTGGTGGATTGTTGGTGTATGGATGAGTTGAGAATTATGGCCTTGTAGGCAAGTCATGGGTAAATTCTCTTGTGATGTTAGAATTGTTGAGAATTGGATAATGGTGATTATGGCTTTGGAGAATGGTAAGTTGACCTACTTTCATGCTATATTGAAATTGTTCTTGTTTGGATTGATCCACTTATGGTGGAGGTGTGTACTTATTGAATGTGTATTGATTATGGCCTTGAAGGCATTATATGAGTGTTATTGTATTGTTATATTATTATATATGAATGAGGCTATATGTGAAGGTATGATGTGAATAAGTTTTATGTGAAGCTATATGTGAAGGAATGATGTGAATGAGTTTTATGTGAAGCTATATGTGAAGGAATGATGTGAATGAGTTTTATGTGAAGCTATATGTGAAGGAATGATGTGAATGAGTTTTATGTGAAGCTATATGTGAAGGAATGATGTGAATGAGTTTTATGTGAAGCTATATGTGAAGGAATGATGTGAATGAGTTTTATGTGAAGCTATATGTGAAGGAATGATGTGAATGAGTTTTATGTGAAGCTATATGTGAAGGAATGATGTGAATGAGTTTTATGTGAAGCTATATGTGAAGGAATGATGTGAATGAGTTTTATGTGAAGCTATATGTGAAGGAATGATGTGAATGAGTTTTATGTGAAGCTATATGTGAAGGAATGATGTGAATGAGTTTTATGTGAAGCTATATGTGAAGGAATGATGTGAATGAGTTTTATGTGAAGCTATATGTGAAGGAATGATGTGAATGAGTTTTATGTGAAGCTATATGTGAAGGAATGATGTGAATGAGTTTTATGTGAAGCTATATGTGAAGGAATGATGTGAATGAGTTTTATGTGAAGCTATATGTGAAGGAATGATGTGAATGAGTTTTATGTGAAGCTATATGTGAAGGAATGATGTGAATGAGTTTTATGTGAAGCTATATGTGAAGGAATGATGTGAATGAGTTTTATGTGAAGCTATATGTGAAGGAATGATGTGAATGAGTTTTATGTGAAGCTATATGTGAAGGAATGATGTGAATGAGTTTTATGTGAAGCTATATGTGAAGGAATGGTGTGAATGAGTTTTATGTGATCTTGTGATGATCCTATGTAAAGTGGATAGCATTGTGAGTTAAAGTATGATTTCTCATGATGTATATATGAAATGATGTTGGATTATGAAGTATCCTTAAATGAAAATGTTGTGACTTGGTTGGTAGACTAAAGTGTCCCTCCTTGTTACTTAAAGTCTTGAATGCATGAATGTGTGAAATGGGCAAAACTAAGAAATGGTGCCCTTTCATAAGTCTAGCTTTCCTAAGTAAATGTAAAACCATGAAATCGGTAGACCTAATGGTGGTAGCCCTTCTCATGTGTGAAATGATGAACCTTGGATCGGTAGGCCTAAGGCACCCTTCTAGGGGGATTTAATGAGCTATCCTTATGAACCTTGATTGGCCATGACTAAGAAATGGGGCCTTTCTTGGGAAGAGGTACTATGAGTTGGTTGAACTAGAAAAGGAACCTTCTCTAAGTACATATGTGATTGAATACTCTATGGGAAACAAGGCTAGCACCGAGTGGATGTGGTTAGGAAGGTGGCCTAGTTGAGTATGAGATTAGGCACAATGAACTTCCTTGGACATCCCTTAACCATGTGCCTACATGGGTTGCTTACTAGTTCTACCTTTGGCAAGTAGAACAACCTCCACGGAGTAGGATAGACTCCGGATTCCATACCTAGCTAGTATGGTCTATGTCGGTTATGCCTATTCCCATCATGTGGGATGTGCACTCTAGTTATTGGATAGGTTCTACAACGTGTAGGTAGTAGTATGGGATGCTACCTATACATTGCACGAGTAGGCTTGGAGAGGGTCATAGTGAGTTTCTCTAAATCCTAATGTATGTGACATGAATGTGCCCTAAATGGTTTCTTAAAGAATGTTGGTCTATTGATGTTATGTTGTAAAGGAAATGTCCTTATCTAAGGTAATCTTGGGGAACACTTAAGTGTGCTTGAAGAGGTTGTATGGGCGGTCACTTCTTGTCTTACTCAAGTGTGTCTTAAGGTTATATTAGGTAGAGGTCCTATGGTAATGAAATGACATGTGTTCTTTTGAAGTTAAGCATGAGTTGTATATGGACTTATGTTAAGTATGTGTGTGCTTGGCTATGGTCTTATATGTTAATGTTGACTTGTATTATGTCTCTTGTACTTGTAAAGGAAAGGTTTTATCAAAGGATATGAAAGCATACATTTCTTGTAAATGTCCGTTGTGCATATTTTCTTGCATGGTCTCCATACTTAGTACTTAATTTTTGCTAACCCCCTTTCTTAAAGCATACATTCTCCATACTTTCTTTCCCTTTTTGACTAAAGTGTAGGGATTGGGAGATGGTGACATGTCATGGCTAACTAAAGTGTAGGGATTTGGAGATGATGACATGTCATGGCTTTGATAGGTTTCTAAGTGTTGAAGATGAAGACTTGGTGAGTCCTCATAGATTCGAGGACAATACCCAATATGTTCTTTTATGTCTTTTTAGTATTGTTTAAGTTGTGTACGGGATTAGTCCCGAATTTTGTACTCTAAAGTATTAGATGGTTTTGAGACATCATGTATAAAGTCTAGAAAGTCTTCCGCTTGCTATTTTTAATTAAATGTTTTCTTGGTAAAGAAAGTTTTAAATTCATTATGTTTTTAGTGTTATGCGATGAATGAATGCTAAGAGGCTTGTATTAGACCTCTTCGAGGTCGAGTACGCCGGTTACGACTAGGGGGTGCTCCCGGGTCGTGATAAACATGGTATCAAAGCATAAGTTTCCGGGATGGTCTTAGGTTGTCTCAAAACCACATCTTGAAGCGCGCCACATTATGAATAGGAGGCTATTGGGTGCTAAGAAAGTTTCACTTCTTCATTCCTTTAGTCGTGCCATGGAGTTTCTCTCTATAATGTCTTCCCTTGTTCCGTATGTGATGGTCATTTGGGTGTTACCTTTGAGGAAGTTTTAATGTTGCAAGGGTTGAGGGAGAGAGAATGTTGGTTGTGATGCCAACTATGACTTGGTGACTTAGTAGGTGTGAGGTGAAAGATTGTGGTGATGACTTTAGTATGAATGGGATTCCTTTGGTTATGCGTTTGTTGGTAGTATCCGACTTAGTCATGAGGAAGTTTTCTGATGTGTTGAAGGAATTTGTGAAATGTGTGGTGATTTAGAAATGCTAGGTGTAATGAGTATAAAAGCCTAGTGTTGTTTTGATCCGACCTTAGGATGGAAGGAGGTGAATTTGAAAGAACTAGTAAGAGTTTCTCCTAAGTGGGGGAAATATGTGGTTAGATGATAAGGTCTTTAAGTGTGGTTGATGTTTATGAGTTAGGCTTGAAGGATGTTTTCATTACAAGAGGTTTAGTGAATTAAAGAGTTGGGTAAGAATGGTTTTGGTAAGATTGATGGTATCTTCATTGAGATTTTTATGAGATGTTAAGGTTGACCTTAGTTGGGTTTACCCTTAAGTGGGGGATGGTATGTTGAGTAGTGAAGTTGTTGAGAAGTGTTGATATCCTTACCTACTTCTATATGTGCTTACTCAAGCCTAAAACAAAGAGTTCCTAGAAGCTTGGTTCATGTTTTGGAGTCTTATGTGAAAAAGAGTTTTCCATGGTCTCCTTATGTCATGCATGTTTTAAATGAATTCTTGTTAAATGAGAAAATGAGTTTTCATAAATTTATGTTCCTCATGTTGATGTGCATCTATAATGATTTGCCTAAATGTTGCATGAGTTGACTTATGAGCATGTTTAAAAGTGTTTTGATGATGTTGCCTAAAATGCTTCTAGAGAAAGTTGCATAATGTGCACATAGCATAAGTTGTCTATTTGCTTTATGAGGTGATAATGTGAGCATGCTTACTTGAGTTTTGGAGAAGGTTGCATGATGTGCTTTAATGAGAAAATTGCATATTGTGTCCTTTGATGTTATGATGAGCATGAGATGATTTGGAGAAGGAAGTACCTCCAATGAAATGAAATGAGAAATGAGAAATGAGAAAAGGTAAAGATGATGCATAAGGAGTTAGTAGATGTTGTGCCTACTTTCTTGAATTGCATGAAGTTGTGTGGGACTTTCTATGTGGAGTTGATGTTTCCTCCTATATTTATGCATTTGTATTGATGTTGTATGCATGTTGATGAGCTGTTTACTTGGGTCGTTACCCCTTATATGTTTAAAGTGTCATTCGAGGACGAATGTTCCCAAGGGGGAGATATTGTAACATCCGACAATTTAAAATGAATATGAAGAAGCTTGACAGGGCTTAAGGGGTTGATCAGCTAGTTGATTAATCACCTTTATAAGCTAGGAAGACCTTAAGCTAGGTCATGAAATCGTTTAGAACCGAGACCCTCAAAACAGTCCCCCTAAAAACAGTTTTTAAGTTTTAAGTTAGGAGTGAGGGTCAACTTTAAATGGTCATATCTTTTTAGCTCAAAACGAATTAGGTGGGCCATTACCTATCCTATGAAAGGTCTTTGAGTCCTCTTTCCAACGCCACCGAGTTTGCCCAATTCCGACCTTGGAGTAAAAAGTTATGCCCGATATATGAAGCACTGTCAGGCTGCAAAGGGCGAACTAAGACGGGAAGGGCCACAATTTTTTAAGTCAAGAATTTATGGGTCCTTAGTCCTTTTCCAAAATTGACCCTATGCTATTCTTTCCTTTCCTAGCAACTATAAGACCTTTTTATGACCCTATTAATTTCATTTAAGTCACTCCTCTTAGAATTAAAAAGAAACCCACCTCCTCTCAAAAATTCCTCTCTCTACTATCCTCCATTGAAGAAGGTCAAGAACTTGGAGCTAGGGCTTGGATTGAAGGTAGTTTCTTCATCAAATTTCTTGGGGAATCTTAGCAAAGGTATGGTGACCCTTGATCCTTGATCAATCTTTCTTTCAAGGAGTCTAATCGAAAGGGTTACAAAAGTGTTTCAAAGAACAAAGATCTCAAATTCTAATCTAAGCATGGGTTAATTGGCAAAACGTTTTCTAAGCCATTATATTGATGATTTAATGTTTGATTAATGTTTTTAAGATGATTTCGTATGGAATTCCTTGAAGAACCCATGTTTTCCCTAAATTCCTAAATTTGCTTATGAAGTGGGTCTTTTGCTTATGATTCAAAGTTTATGAAATTGTGTTTGGATAGAATTGTATTAGTGACTCTTATGATTTTCTACATCTATCTATGATGAATTGATGATGTATGGATGAATTGAAAGTTGTGGCCTTATGGGCAAGTTATGGATGAATTCTCTTGTGGTAAGTAAAATGGTTGGGACTTGAGTGTTGTTGATTATGGCTTTGAAGGATGGTAAGTTGACCTATTTTATGAAAAATGTTGAATTAGTAGGGAATTGAGTAATGTTGATTATGGCTTTGGAAAATGGTAAGATGGCTTAATCTCTTAGTATTGATATAATTGTTATTGGTTGGTTTGATCCACCTTTGGTGGAGGTGGTTATTTGATGAAGTTTTTATGAATGGACATTCAATGAAGCTATATGTGAAGGTATGATGTGAATGAGTTTTATGTGAAGCTATATGTTAAGGGTATGATGTGAATGAGTTTTATGTGATCTTGTGATGATCCTATGTAAAGTGGATAGCATTCTTAGTTAAAGTATGATTTTTTCATGATGTATATATGAAATGAGGTTGGATTATGAAGTATCCTTAAATGAATATGTGTGTCTTGAATTGGTAGACTTAGGTGCCTCTTCTTGATACATGAAAGCTATGGAATGTGATCTCTTGACTTGAGTAATGAAGGTATCTTGACTTGAGGTTTTATTGAATTGAATTGGTAGACCTTGAGTTGGTGCCTTTTCATAAATGAATGAATGTCTAGAATCGGTGAGACCTAAGCATGGTGCCCTTTCTATGAATGACTAACGGGGCATTTTAGACTATGACTTGAACCGGTAGACCTAAAGTTGGTGCCCCTTCATGATGAAGTCTAGAACCCTATGTGAATGTAAAACCATAGAGTCGGTAGACCTAATGGTGGTAGCCCTTCTCATGTGTGAAATGATGAACCTTGGACCGGTAGGCTTAAGGCACCCTTTAATGAAGAATCGGTAGGCCTAAGGCACCCTTCCATGGGGATTTAATGAGCTATCCTTAATGAACCTTGATCGGTAGATCCTTGTGGTGCCTTTCTTGGTAGATGTGCTATGGGTCGGTAGACCTAATGATGGTGCCCTCTCTAGGACATACATGTGAATGAAATTACTCTATGGGAACTAAGGCTAAGCACCGAGTGGATATGGTTAAGATGGTAACTCTCCCGAGTATAAGGCAAGAGTACAATGAACATCTTTGGATATCCCCTAAACCATGTGCCTACATGGGATGTGTCCTAGTTCTACCCTTGGCAAGTAGAACACCTTCCACGGTGTAGGGTTTTATGACACCGGATTCCATGTCTAGCTTGCATGGTCTATGTCGGTTAATGCCTATTCCCATCATGTGGGATGTGCACTCTAGTTATTGGATAGGTTCTACAACGTGTAGGTAGTAGTATGGGATGCTATCTACACATGGCACGAGTAGGCTTTGAAGATACTAAAGTGAGTTCCCTAAGTCTAACGACTATTATGTGAAAGTCCCCTTATGTGCTTGAATGTCTCCAAAATGGTTTCTTAAAGAATGTTGGTCTATTGATGTTATGTTGTAAAGGAAATGTCCTTATCTAAGGTAATCTTGGGGAACACTTAAGTGTGCTTGAAGAGGTTGTATGGGCGGTCACTTCTTGTCTCACTCAAGTGTGTCTTAAGGTTATATTAGGTAGAGGTCCTATGGTAATGAAATGACATGTGTTCTTTTAAAGTTAAGCATGGATTGTATATGGACATATGTTGAGTATATGTATGGTTGGCTATGGTCTTATATGTTAATGTTGACTTGTATTATGTCTCTTATACTTGTAAAGGAAAGGTTTTATCAAATGATATGAAAGCAATTACTTCCTTGAAAATGTCCTTTTTGGCATGTTTTTGCATGGTCTCCATACTTAGTACTTAATTGTGCTAACCCCTTTCTTTCCCTTTTTGAACTAAAGTGTAGGGATTTGGAGATGATGACATGTCATGGCTATTTGATAGGTTTCTAAGTGTTGAAGATGAAGACTTGGTGAGTCCTCATAGATTCGAGGACAATACCCAATATGTTCTTTTATGTCTTTTTAGTATTATTTAAGTTGTGTACGGGATTAGTCCCGAATTTTGTACTCTTTCACCCATATAGTCCCTTCAAAACTAGATTTCAAAGTTTCCAATTTCCCAAAAAAGCTTGGGTTTCACTCTAAGTCATGGGTTCATTCTTCAAACGTTTTCAATGGTTTAATTATGAAGTATTATGATTTAATTGATGTTTAAATTGTTGATTTATGATAACCCCCCCTCCACCCGCCCAAGAATATTTGAATTTCCTAAATTACTAAATTGTGACTTAACGATGTTGGTTGATTGATTATGGAAGCATGTGAATAGATTATTTCTATATTGATTGAGTTTATTTAATTATGTCATTTTTCATGCCTAAATTGTAGTAATTCTAGGTGTGTTGGTGAATTATGGTTCATGGCCTTGCACGGCAAATTATGAAGAATGTTGTGTAATCATTATGCTATGTATATGCTTTGTGATTTCAATGAAAGTAATGTGATCATGTCTACAATGCAATCATGTTCTTATTGAAAGTTTATTCTCAATTATACACTAATGAATGATGGTGATGTAATGTGAAAGGTTTCATCAATGTAATATTACATCTTGAATTGGTAGGCTTAGGGCATCCTCTTTTTGTGTAACTGATGTATCTTGACTTAATGAACATTGAATTGGTAGACCTAAGGGTGGTAGACCTTTCATAAATGATTGATGAAGTATTCAAATAATATGTCTTAGATCGGTAGCCTAATGGCACCCATCTATGCATGATAATAATGAACCTTGGATTGGTAGGCTTATGGCACCCTTGCATAAATGATAATGATGAACCTTGAATCGGTAGGCTTATGGCACCCTTTCATGATGATTGAATGAGCTATACTAATAATGTACCTTGAATCGGTAGGCTTGTGGCACCCTTTCATGTGTGAATCAATGTACCTTGGGTCAGTAGGCCAATGGCACCCTCTCATGTGTAATAATGTTAATGTGAATGAACTACTCTTTGGGAATGTAAGCTTAGCACCGAGTGGATATGGTAAGATGGAAGCTCTCCCCACGTTAGGCCAGGTTTAAATGAACATATTCCTTATCGCATAACTATGTGCCCATATAAGTTATTATCTAGTGAATCCACCTAAGCTAAAATGTTACCAGTCCTACCTTAGGCAAGTAAAACAACCCTTTATGGTGTGGGAGACACCAGATTCCATGGTTTTCTCACATAGTCTATGTCGGTTAATGCTTCTTCCCATCATGTGAGTTACCTGCTATGGTTACTTGAGAGGTTCTATTAAGTGTGGGTGGCAGTATGGGATGCCATTCATGCATTGAACGAGTAGGCTTTGAGAGGGCCATGGTGTGATTCTCGAATGTCCTAATGTCTAAAGTAATGAATGTGCTCTTGAGAATTCTAATGAGATTGTTGACTTGAAGGTTTAATGTACTGATGAATGCTTAACTTGGAATGTTATTATGCGTTGATTTCCTTGTCATGCCTTACTAAAAGGGAATGTTCCCTATCTATGATTGATCACTGAAGATGAGCAAGAATAATGGTAAGTATATTGTGGTGGCCTCAAAGGGGTACTTAGTATGAAATGATATTATGGGATTCCATTCATACATTGCACAAGTATAACTTAGGGTTACTTTCATGATTGTTCTGTTATGCTCTAATGACTTGTATGATGAATATGCTTATGTCTTGTGTGTTTTTACTAAAGATGCATGATGATTCTCAAACTCTATATATAGCATGGATTTCAACCAAAATGTTCGTTTAAGCATGATTTTTGCATGGCTATCATACTTAGTACATATTTGTGCTAACCAATATTTCTTCTACATTTTTCTACAAAGTATAGGTTCCGGCGTTTAAGGCGATTTCTTCTAGTTCAAGCTTGGATTGTCTAAACCCTAAAGTTTGTGGTATGTCCTCATGGATTCAAGGACAAGTGCAATGTTTTCATCTCATTCCTTTTATCAGATTAGACTTTGAGATTTCCTATTGTAAGGGTTGTGACCCTATTTTAAGACCTCGATTGTATTAGATGGTCATGTGAGACCATGTCTAGACTTCAGCTATTTTAAATAAAGATTTTTTATTGTATGGATTAAAAGTTATAAATTCCGTACCATTTTTCATAGGTCTTATGTTATGAATGGTATGAGGCTTTTCGGAGTATTGTACGTCGTGTCATGTCCGGGGGGTAGGCTCGGGTCGTGAAACTAGTACAATCTGTGGTTGGACCTACAGACTATATGTTTGGCCGTAGGTGAGGGTCAGCAGCTATTTAATGGAGAATGGTTGTTGGTTCAATTTCAAACGGTCATATCTTTTAGGAAAAAATGAATTATGTGGCACATGACCTATCAAATTAAAGATAGTTGAATCCTCTTTCAAACTCCACAATGTTTGCTAAAATTCAAGATCAGAGTACAAAGCTATGCTCATTTTAGTGAAGCCTTGTCGGACAGAGCATGAACGACGACCCCTATTGACGGGAAGTAGTTAAACGATGACCTGTCACTCCAATAGAAGATGGACTTCGTCAGCTTTATGTTAGGGTCATTTTTGTCCTTTCCCCTATTTGTTGGGCATTTAAACTGCATCATTTGATGCTTAAACTACGTCGTTTTACTCAGTCTAAGCCAAATAACCTAGTCAAAATCAAACCAAAGCCCTCATTCTCCTAAAAGCACAAAATTTAGAGTAAAAAGATGAGGAAAAGTCGACCAAACCTACAAAGAACAAGAAGTAGTGTTCTTCAAAGTTCAGCCCTAAAATCCAAAGGATTTCTCCGTAGATTTATCACCAGGCATGTGGAATTTCACTAGTTGATTCCTTTTATCCACTAGGTCCCTACAATTCAGTCAGTTCCTTGATTCTCCATATCCTGTTTAGACGTAGGGTTTCTAAAACCTTGGAGATTTGTTGTGATTTAGTTGTGGTAGTATCCTTAATAGATTAACATATTTCTTGGAAAGCTTGCATAATTCGCTGAATCAAACTCAGAACCCTAGTTTTTGTAAATTTTATTAGTTCATTAAATATACTTGCTAGGTCAGTTAAATAAAAAATCATTCTCCAGATTTCGAATGACACATTCTCAGTTAGCATGTCAGTGTTTTGAGTTAATTAGTTTTTAGTGCATTTTAGCTTCATATGTATTCAGTTGGGAGTAGACTTAGAATCAAGTTGGACTAGGGTTCAGTCTGCCCTCATAGTCCAAGAACTACATGCCCGCGTAGGATTATAAGTCCCATATATTGGGCATTTGTATTAGTGATCATGCCATAGTCATGCCTTTATACCCTTGGCAATGTATCTTTGGTCCTCTCGATGGGAAGTATACATCAGAATCCACGTTTAGCTCACGTGCTTTATGTCGGTTAATAGTAGCTCCCACAATCAGACTCTTAGTGTATTGACCAGGTTTTCAACATTTATATCAGTATACAGTTCAACATGTTATGTTCATAATTAGTATTTGGTCATTGCATTTAGCTTAGATTTTTATTTATGTTTCAGTAGTTATATCCTTGCTCAAATTATGTCATTGATCTATTATACTTTGTTCAGCTCATATATATTTGTTCAGCTTAGTATATCAATATGATGCATGCTCAGTACATTCTAAGCACTAATGCATACTCTGCGTTACATCCTTCCATGATGTAGGTTCACACACTCAACATCCAAATCACGCTTAGATAAATTCTCTGTTTAACTTCAGCAGCTTCTGTAGTGAGTCCTTACACGTTGAGGATAATAGACATGCTTTCCATTTCAACTTTTCCTTTCAGCTTTCAGTTTTGTTAGAGTTTGCAAGGGGCATGTCCCAGCAATTAAACTTAGTTAGAGGCTTTTCAGACATATAAGTACATTCATATTGAGTTGTTAAATTTTCCTTCCAGTTACCACTAAACTCATGTTATGTTTTATTATGATAATTAACACTAGTTGGACTTGTTCCTCTTCAGATATTTATTGATTTAGTTCTGCTTAGTTCATGTTTACTTATATTTATTCAGTATGTTCATGATATGCTAGACTCGTGGTTAGCTTGGGGTCACTCATTATTCTAGGTCATGTGTTAGGTCAGGGGGGTAGCCTCGGGGCGTGGCAATCTTGGTATCAGAGTATTAGGTTCAAGAGTCCTAGGGTGTCTGAAATTCACACTAAGTAGAGTTTATTTCATGAGTGTGAAGAGCGCCACACCTATAAGGGAAAGGCTACAAATTGTTCGAAGAAAAACTTCCCATTATTCTTTTCAAACTCATGCTATAGAGTATAAACTTTATTTATTCTCCATCTAACTCCTGCTATTTGCATTTCAAAAAGTGCCTCCTAGTGAAGAGCTAACGCAAGGAATCAGCTAGCAAATTCAACAGACCTATTTAATGAGCAAGTCACGTATGCCGAGTTCAGTTGTGCTTTCCAAGTGCTTGCTGAGGTGATAAACGCCTATATCAATCGGTAGGTTGTGGCCCCAGCTCCGACACAAACTAACACTATTGCAGTAACAATCCGGGACTATGCTAAGCTGAACCCTAAAGGTTCATGGGGTCTAAGTCGGAATAATATCCACAAAAGTTTCTTGATGACATCCAGATAGTAACAATAATTATGGGTATTACTCCAGTCGAGAGTTCAGAGTTTGCCGCCTGTCAGTTAAAGCGAGTGGCCTACATTTAGTACCAATAATGGAAGGAATCTCTTGGTACTAATGCAGGTCCGATGAGTTGGAATCTTTACAAGACTATTTTTCTGAACATGTTCTTCCTGAGAGAGTTAAGGGAGGCTAGGGCTAGAGAATTTATGATCTTGATGCAGGGGTCGATGCCAGCCAAGAATCTCTCTTAGAATCCTTCTCAGTCTCTACTTTAATTGGTGACCTAGTTATAGCTACACGTGTATATAGAAATTGCTCTGTCACAGTTTCTCACAAAGTCACTGCAACAAACTTTGTAGAGTTAGAAATGCTAGATTGCGATATAATTATGGGCATGGATTGTCTACATTCTTGTTATGCCTCAGTCGATTGTAGAACTAGGATTGGTCGGTTTATGTTTCCAAACGAGTCAGTTTTAGATTTGAACGGTTGTAGCTTAGTGCCTATAAGTTAATTTATCTCTTATCTTAAGGCTAGGAAAATTGGTATATCTATCATCTTGTTAGGGTTAAGGATTCCAACTCCAAAACCCCAACTCTTGAGTCAATCCAGTAGTAAATGAGTTTCCAAAAGTATTCCCAAAATGGAAATAGAATTTCGTATAGATCTCCTTCCATATACCAAGCCTATTTTGATTCCTACTTACTGAATGGATCCAGCTGAGCTTAAGGAATTGAAAGAGCATTTGAAAGACCTTCTATATAAGGGCTTCATAAAACCTATTATCTCTCCATGGGGTGCTCCAGTGTTGTTTGTGAAAAAGAAAGATGGTTCTCTTTGGATGTGCATTGACTATGGTCAGTAGAACAGAGTCACGATCAAGAACAAATGTCCCATTCGTAAGATTGATGGTTTGTTCTAATAACTTCAGAAAGCTAGTTGTTTTTCTAAGATAGACGTCAGATCCGGCTATCATCACCTGGGAGTCAAAGATAATGACATTCTAAAGATAGCCTTCAGAACTCCGTATGATCATTATGAATTTGTAGTTATGTCTTTTGGACTAACAAATTCTCATGTAGCTTTCATTGACTTAATGAACATGGTATTCAAACAATATTTGGACTTGTACGTCATCATCTTTATTGATGATATCCTCATTTATTCTCAGAGTGAGGAGGAGCATGCGACTTATCAGAGAGTTATCCGTAGACCCTCAAAGATCATCAGTTATTCGCTAAGTTCAGCAAATGCTAATTCTGGTTACAGTCGTTTGCTTTCCTTGTCATGTGGTATCTAGTAAAGGGATCGAAGTAGATTTTCTGAAAATAGAGCAGTAGAGCACTCGCCCAGACACACTTTTCCAATGGATATCAAAATTTTCTTGGGTTTGGCTAGTTATTACAGCAGATTTGTTGAAGGATTTTCATCCATAGCTTCCCCATTGAGTAAGTTCACTCAGAAAAAGGTCAAATTTTGAGTGGTCATATAAGTGTGAGAAAAGCTTCTCAAACTGAAGACTAGGTTGACTACATCTCTTGTTTTGACTTTACTCGATGGTTCAGATAGTTATGTGATTTATTCTGATGCATCCAAGGTTGGCCTAGTTGTGTGTTGATTCAGTGAGGTAAGGTTATAGCTTACTATTCTAGACAACTTAAGGTTCATGAGAAGAGCTAAATGACTCACGGCCTCGAGCTTGCATAGTATTAGCCCTAAAGATTTGGAGATACTACTTGTATGGTGGTCATGTTGATGTGTTCATAGATCATAAGAGTCTCCAATATTCTTTCACGCACAAAAAATTGAATCTTTGTTATAGGAGACTGCTTGAATTCCTCAAAGATTATGACATGAATGTGCTTTACCATTCGGGTAAGGCCAATCTGGTAGTTGATGCTCTAACCAAACTTTCTATGGGTAGTGTAGCACATATTGTGGAAGAAAAGAAAGAGATAGCCAAAGATGGTTACCGACTTGCTGGCTTAGGAGTTTACCTTATAAATACCTCAGATGGTGGTGTAATAGTTCAGAGTCGATCAGAATCTTCATTAGTAGTAGAGGTTAACGAAAAACAAGATAGTGATCCTATATTACTTCAGTTGAAAGGTGTAGTTCATAAGCAAAAAGTTGTGGTTTTCTCCCAAAAAAAGATGGTGTGCTTCATTACCAGGGTCTATTATTTGCTCCTAATGTGGGTGAGTTGAGGCAGCATATCCTTACAGAAGGTCATATCCTTAAATATCAACAAGTAAAGGTAGAACATTAGAAACCAGGAGGTATGACTCAAGAGTTTAGCATTCCTACATGGAAGTGGGAAGTGATTAACATGGACTTCATTACAGTTTTACCTCATACTTATAGATAACATGACTCCATTTGGGTGATAGTGGATAGAGACACTAAGTCTGCTCACTTCTTGGCTGTCAAGACTACAGATTCAACAGAGGAGTACGCCAAACTCTACATCAATGAGATAGTTAGGCTTCATGGGGTTCCCTTGTCTATCATCTCATATAGAGGTCCTCAGTTTACTTCTCACTTTTTGGAAATCATTTCAGAAAGGTCTTGGTACTTAGGTAACTCTCAGTACAACATTTCATCCACATATTGATGGCCAGGCAGAGTGTACCATTCAGACCTTAGAGGACATGTTGAATGCTTGCGTGATTGATTCAAAGGGTAGTTGGGATGATCACCTACCTCTCATAGAGTTCACCTACAATAATAGCTTTCATTTCTATATTTAGATGGACCCGTATGAGGCACTATATGGGCGAATATGAAGGTCCCCGATTTGTTTTCTTGAAGTTGGTGAAATAGCCTTGATTGAGCAAGATTAGGTTCATGAGGCTATGGAGAAAGTTCAGCTCACTAGATATAAAGACATGTCATAGTCGGTAGAAGTCCTATGCAGACATAAGGAGATGAGACTTAGAGTTAAAAATCGAGGATTGGGTTTCCTTGAAGGTGTCACCTATGAAGGGGTGATGAGATTTGGCAAGAAAGGGAAGCTGAGTCCTAGATATGTAGATCCTTACAGAATCCTGCAAAGGGTTGGTAATGTGGCTTATGAGTTAGAGCTGCCAACAGAACTAGGAGCGGTTCATCCAGTCTTTCACATTTCCTTGTTGAAGAAGTGTGTGAGTGATCCGACATGGATAGTACCTTTAGAAAATGTGTATGTGAAGGATAGCCTCACCTATGGGGAGATTCCAATTAAAATTCTTGACCATTAGGTTTGTAGGTTGAGAAATAAGGAAGTCACTTTAGTAAAGGTGTTGTGTAGGAGTCTGTCCAGAGAGGGAGCTATTTAGGATGCAATGATGGCCAAGTATTCTCTCCTTTTCCCTCCCAATTACATTTCAGCTTGAGGTAATAGTTCTTATCCAGTCTCTAAGTTTACTCTTTAGTAATTCAGTCTCAATATCTTGTTCTCTCAGTTATTTTTGCATTTCAGCATATTTTCATGTTCTTGGAACTAAGTTAAGTTAAATATCAGTTTCTAGCACTTAGTGGTAGGTATTGCAGCTTCTTCTCTGCATACTCAACTTGTTTAGACTTCATTCGAGGAGGAATGTTCCCATGTGGGAGATATTGTAACACCTCGGACTTGAGAAACTACAAAAAAATGTAGCTTTGTAGGACCTGGTGCCAGAACGATGGAAGCCACCGTCAGCACGATAAGTTATTGGCTCGAAGAGTTGAAATGTGCTCCAACAGGATGCATGATCTGTCTAGGATCTGGGTACACCAGGCCACTACTCTTCCTACCGTCTCAAATCAGGCTGTGGTCGTAGCACCACATGCACATGATCCTCCTCCCTGGTCTATTAATAGACTAAAGGCAGAGGGACTGAGGACCATCATTGAGTAGAAGAGGCTATCTACAGATGGAATGATAGACAGATATCCAGATATCTGGCGTACCTTAATGTAACGACCGTAAAAACGAACTAGTGAAACTAGAGCCCCATATGTGAGTTTGGAGTTGAGAACTTAATGAAATGATGAGAAATGGCTTTTGAAGTTTAGTTTAAAGATTTTTGAGGTCAAACAGCAAGAAATGACCGTGACGTCCGGAAACTAGTCATTTGAACTAGTGAGTTGTAAGGGTCTTGTCGTTGAAGTTTGGAGTGTTGTTTAAGGGCTTAAGGGGTTGATTATCTAGTTGATTAATCACCTTTATAAGCTAGCAAGACCTTAAGCTAGGTCATGAAATCATTTAGAACCGAGACCCTCAAAACAGTCCCCTAAAAATAGTTTTCAGTTTTAAGTTAGGTGTGAGGGTCAACTTTAAATGGTTATATCTTGTAGATCAAAGAAAATTATGTGGGCCATTACCTATCCTATGAAAGGTCTTGGAGTCCTCTTTCCAACGCCACCGAGTTTGCCCTTTTCCAATCTCGGAGTAAAAAGTTATGCCCAAAATAGTGAAGCACTGTCAGCAAGGACGAGCTTAGACGGGTTTAGTGGAAACTTTTAAATGGGTCCTTATTTCTTTTC
>NW_006239036.1:1526046-1526967 GCF_000226075.1 Solanum tuberosum
TCTAGGCTTAAATTGATTAAAACCTCATGATTTAGGGTCTAAACGACGTATCTTAGTGGTTAAACAAAATAGGAAAAGACTAAAAGACCCCTGAATTAACTGCTGTCGGAGTGATCGACGGATTTGACTGACGGCCCGTCAATCAATCGACGGACCGTCTATTGGGTCCGTAGGTCGAGTCTGCCGGACAGGGCTTTACTAAAATGAGCATAACTTTTTACTCGGAGGTCGGAATTTAGCAAACTCGGTGGCGTTGGAAAGATAATTCAATTATATATCATAACATATGTAATGGGACACACAATTCCTTTTGTGATAAAAGTTATGACCATCTGAAGTTGACCTATCAATAATTTTTAGCTAACTAGCTGCTAACCCTCATATCCGGTCATACCTACGGACCGTTGGTCGAATGACGGTCCGTGCTGGTCGACCGTAGTTTGTGTCAGGAGGCTGGGTAAGAGAAGTCTCGATCCACGGACCGTGGTCTGATCTACGAACCGTGGGTCTGTCCGTGAGTCGGTTCTTAGCCAATTTTCTGAGCTTGGCTGGGGAGGGGTTGCAGTGGTGAACCACGGACCACCAGCATGGGCCATTGTCTGACCTACGGTCCGTGGATGGCAACCGTGGGTTGCACCTGCAACTTCTCAAAATCTGCATTTTTTTGGTCTGATTCGAATACGGGGTGTTACATTTACGGTGTGGGGACTTATGACACCGAATTCCATGACAAGCTCTCATGGTCTATGTCGATTAAACGCTTACTTCCCATCATGTGAGATTTCATTATGGTTTCTTGAGAGGTTCTACAAAGTGTAGGTAGTAGTATGGGATGCTACCTATACATTGCATGAGTAGGCTTGGAGAGGGTCATAGTGAGTTTCTCTAAATCCTAATGTATGTGAAATAAATGTGCCCTAA
>NW_006239036.1:1529514-1570789 GCF_000226075.1 Solanum tuberosum
CCTTATAAGAAGCTAAAAGGTCAGCCAAACCCTAGAAAGACAGTTACAAGGAATCCTACTCTAGAAAGGAAATAAAGTAACCTAACTAGGAACAAATTTAGTACTTCTAGGAAAGCATTAAATGGTACTTAGGAGACCATAAATAGACTAAGGAAAATATTAATAACCTATATATAAATAAATAAATAAGGTAAATCCCAACTAGGAAAAGAATCTTGACAATCTTGGAAAGTTTGACTAGTCTTCTCTCAAAACTTGGGCAGAAAGCAACTCTTGTTGTGGCTGATTCTTGGACTCTTCTTGACCTTATTTGCACGAAATTGGACCTTAAAATTCCTCATCTTGGGCTTGAATTTGGGCCACCAATAATTGTAGCATTTGGACAATTCCTCTCCCTTGGGCTTGAGCTCTTCTTCCCCAATAAGACACATTTGGATCAGCGATTGAAGCCCATTGAGCTTATCATTGAACTCCTTGGTTTGAGATCTTGTTATGGGCCTCCTTGGAGTTTCTAAAGCTTCATCTTTGTCGTTCAATGGAGTAGAGCTTCCTTGGATGCTATCAACCTAGGTTCAAGAAGAGAGCTCAAGACCAAGATTCTTCAAGTGCTCCTAAGGTTAACCAAGAAAAATGGTGGATCTCAATTTCTAAACCTACTTGCATCACTTGTGGCAAGAGGCACTATGGGAAGTGCCTAGCCGGTACTAATGGGTGTTATGGTTGTGGGAAGAATGATCACAAGGTGAAAGATTGTCCTACTTTTACGGCTAGAGGAAGGGAGGCCAAGCAAGCTTCTAAAGATGGAACGGTTCCTATCCCTCCAAATTATGGTCGTTTCTATGCTCTCCAAGCTAGCAAGGACAAGGAAGCTAATCCGAGAAAAGGCGCCGGTAAGTTTTAGTTCCTTATGGTCATGATGAGGTTTCTATGGTGTTGTTTTTCATGTTTGCCTTGGTTGGGTTTCTCCTTAGTGGGGGGGATGGTATGTTGAATAGCAAGGTTGTTGAGATTGTTGATATCCTTATCTCATTCCTTCTATTCTTATTCAAGCTTTGAGACCAAAAGTTCCTAGTAGCTTGTTTTATGTTTTGGAGTCTTGGGTGAAAATGAGTTTCCATGGTCTCCTTATGTTATGCATGTTCTATTTGAATTCTTGTTAAATGATAAAATGAGTTTTCATAAATGTGTTGCTCATGTTGATGTGCATTTAGTTGAGTTGTCTATATGCTTCATGAGGATAAATGTTGAACATGCTTAAATGTTGCATGAGTTGATTTATTGGGCATGCTTAAATGTGTTCTTGAAAATGCTGCATAATTGTACTTTTATGAGAAAAATTGCATAATGTGCCAAATAATTTTGGGATGAGTGTGATGTAAATTGGAGAAGGAAGTTCCTCCAATGAAATGAGAAATGGTAAAGTTTGATGCATAAGGAGTTGGTAGATGTATTCCTAATTTCTTGAATTGCATGAAGTTGTTTGAGCCTCATTGATGTGGAGTTGATGTTTCCTCCTATATTTATGTATTTGTATTGATGTTGTAGGCATGTTGATGGGCTATATACTTGAATCGTTACCCCTTATGTGTTTAAAGTGTCATTCGAGGATGAATGTTCCCAAGTGGGGGATAATGTAACAACCCTAAAAACGAACTAGTGAAACTAGAGCCTCATATGTGAGTTTGGAGTTGAGAACTTCATGAAATGATGAGAAATGGATTCTGAAGTTTAGTTTAAAGAGATTTGAGGTCAAACGTCAAGAAATGATCGTGACGTCCGGAAACTTGTTTAGCTACTTATAAAAAGATCCGTTTCGTTTTTCGAAAATCCGACTTCATATTCTTGTTTAGGGGGTCAAATTGAGTGGGAAATGGGTCTAACCCAAATTTTAGAACAACCGTATCAAAATCCGAAATTTCCAAGTGAAGCCTTTTCGAGGGTCTACTTTGGAGGGTCATATCTCCTAGCACACAAATTATTTGGGTGGCCAATAATATATCCATGGAAAGCCCTTTGAGTTAGCTACCTAACGCACTTCGTTTCACCTCATTCGGAGTTCGGACGAAGAAGTTATCCCCATTTTCGTAAAGTCTGTCCGGCAGAAAACGGAAATTCCAGTAGCTATTCTTACTGTTCATTACTGTTCACCCGCCTGAAATTTTTTCTAAGTGTTGGACCATTTTTCCAAAGGGCATATGTTATTTCCTATATACCATTAGTTCAATTCCCATCTCTAAAACATTTCCCAAAACACCTCTCCCATACTTAGACACATTTTCTCTCAAGTTCTCTCAAGAACCCTAATCCAAAACCTTCCTCAAGATTGAAGAGACTCTTGCTCCAAGTTCCAAGCTTCCATTAAAGACACTCTCAAGACCTTCATAAAAACTCAAGGTATGTGGTGTTGAACTCATGAGTCCTTCCACCCATAGTGCCTAGACTCTATTCTACTCACTAATTCATGGTTTAAGTTAAGATTCATAAATTAGTCTTGTTCTTTGTAATAATTTCCTGCACATTGAATTTTAAACATGAAAAGTGATTGTTTTGAGCATGTTGTGACCCTAGAACTTGAACCTAAATTTGGAATGGATGTGGAGATTTTCATGTGGTATTGTGGGTGTTAAAAAGGTGTTGTTGTAGGTTGTTCACTGGTTTGGCTGCATAATTACTACCCTATTTTCCTGAACCATGGAATCGGTAGGCCTATGGCACCTTTCCATGAAGGTTAATGATGAGACTTGAATCGGTAGGCCCATGGCACCCTTTCAAGAGGAGTTAATGAGCTTTCCTAAATGTACCTTGAATCGGCAGGCTTATGGCACCCTTTCATGTGTTAAATAATGTACCTTGAATCGGTAGGCTTATGGCACCCTTTCATGTGTGATGATGTCAAAGTAATGAACTATTCTATGGGAATGTAGGCTAAGCACCGAGCGGATTTGGTTAGATGGAAACTCCCCCGACAGTTAGGCATGAGTTTCAATGATCGTCTACCTTATCCCATAAACTATGTGCCCGCATAGGAAGCTAGTGGATCCATTAAGCTATATATACCGGTCTTCCTTAGGCAAGTAGACCACCTCTTTTCGGTGTGGGGACTCATGACACCGGATTCCATGACAAGCTCTCATGGTCTATGTCGGTTAAATGCTTACTTCCCATCATGTGAGATTTCATTATGGTTTCTTGACAGGTTCTACAAAGTGTAGGTAGTAGTATGGGATGCTACCTATACATTGCACGAGTAGGCTTGGAGAGGGTCATAGTGAGTTTCTCTAAATCCTAATGACTGTGACATGAATGTACCCTAAATGAGGTTATTAAAGAATGTTGGCTCTTAAATGCTTAATATGTTATGCATGTTATACTTGGGTTATATTACGAGTTATTTTCCCTTGTCATGTCTTAATTAATGATATACCTCTTATGTATGAATATTGTGCAAAGGTGAAAGAAAGGAATGATAAGTTACTTTAAGTGACCTAAATGTGGTGCCTTAGTATGGATGGTGGTATGGGACGCCATCCATACATTGCACGAGGTATAGCATAAGGGTTTCTTGAGGTGAAGGTCCAAGGTAAAGGTTTTCATGTTGATATTGTTTAAAGGTGATATTATGACTTACTTGATGTTATGCTTGTCTTGTATGTCTTTTATGCTATTGTTCATGATATTTCAAAAAGGTGGCATAATGCATGGTTTCTAACTAAAATGTCCCTTTTAAAGCATGTTTTGCATGGTCATCATACTTAGTACATTTTGTGTACTAACCCATATTCTTCATATTTTTACTATAAGTGTAGGTTCCGGCAAGTGATCCCTCCTAGCTAGTTTGAAGTGTTGGATTGCTTTCCTCCAAGACTTGGTATGTCCTCATGGATTCGAGGACAAGACTTTTAAGTTCTTTTGTTCATGTAATAGACACTTTTAGTTTTGTTTTGATTGTAAAGGGCCGTGTCCCTACTTATGTTTTTGTTTGTGTCTAAGATGGCCATGTGAGACTTAGACTTCCGCTGTGTGTTTTTAAAGTTGATTTGATGAAGTTTGAATGTGTGGATGTAAATAAGTTTTTCATTCCGCACTATTTTCATTATTGAATGCAATGAATGACTATGCGATTTGTATAAGACTCCTTCGGGGTCAAGTACGCCTTGTTACGACATGGGGGTGCTCCCGGGTCGTGACGCTTAAGGTCCCACAAGTTCTAGATTTTCACAAGACCCCGTAGCCCTTACATTCTTAATTGGGTCCAGGAGTTTAACACTACTTACGAAGTTCTAGTGCAACAAGGGAAGAGGAAAGCTGCGACATTCAAGCCGGTAGATTATGTGGACATCTGGGGCAAGAAAGTAAAGTGTGACAATGATGACATCAACGCAGTTTTGGAGTGCACCAACAACATTTCAGATGACTATTAATACATGATCAAGACAAAATTATTGGAGACTATCAAAAAGTGGTTAGACCCTCTGTTATCTGACAGTACTCCTAGGTGGATCGAGGCTAGAATGCCCATAGAAAAGAAAGACGTCAATGTAGCAGCGCGGTACAAGTTTGGCTTTATTAGCAGCACAATAATGTCATCCAAGAATGAGTCTATCCTCCACCACACGAAGGTAGTCTGTCTTGGTTGCATCATTGATGGGTCAAGTCTACAATTGGATATGATCATTGTCCAAGAAACTGCCATGAGGGCTAGGCACTGTCAGACACCGCTTCAATTCTCGGTGTTGATCACTGAATTATGCAGAGGAGCCCGAGTGCCCCGTGATAAGAAGAAGGATATGGAAGTGATTCCCACCTCCTCTACCTATATCCGGCAAATTGAGGCTAAGTACTTGAAGGATGAGGCTGAGAAGAAGAAGGCAGCCCCGGTGGATTCTTCCCCGGCTGTGGACATTGAGACTTCACCTGCAAAGACTGTATTGCCTACTCCAGCTCGTGGGCCTTCACGTATATCTAGTGCTGCCCCTTCCATGACTGAGTTCTTCTACCGCTCCCTTACCTCCCAGGTCTGTTGCGTGTGCTGATGCCTCCCAACATCCACTCACCTAGGCTGCGATACTATGGATAGGGCATCTAGCCCATTCTGCTGATAGGCATGCCTCCAGGCTAGAGGTTGCAGTCCCTGTGATAATTGAGAGATCCCTCACTGATGCTCTGACACCTCTTAGTGTGTCTATTGATGCCCTTGCGTCAAGGATAGATGTGTGCGAGAGAGGCCAAGGAGCCACTCATGAGGTGAAGTCCCTGAAGTCCGCTATTGCTGAGTTGAGAAAGGATGTTGACCAGTTGAAGTCCTCAGATATGTCAATGATTTTTGAGATTGTGGAGATCCCTAACATGCCAGCAGATTCTGATGTGCCTCCGGCTACCGCCGGAGATGAGGTTCTAGCTAATGAGGTGGCTGCTGCCGAGTTCGAGGTAGAGACTGATGAGAAGCAGTTCGGTCTCCAAGAGGAGACCAGATATGAAGGCCTGGCATAGGTTGAAGAGGCCATGGTGTATTCAGCCGTACAAATGTCAGTGGCAGATATGTCTATGGCAGGCTCTAGTGGAGCTAGTGTTGCTATTACACCGGGCATTGATGCCCAGGTTCAGAGTGTTACATCGGACATTGATGCCCTAACAGATAGAGCGACTGTGTAGACAGGATTCTTCTGTACCTCCCTCTCTATCATTTTATTGACTTTTGATTATGTTTTTTGCATTTGAGGGCAACTGCTTTTAATTTGTGGTGGGGTGAGGTATTTCTATATCTACCTTTTGTGTATATATTGGGTTTTATGTTTTAAACTGTGTTTTTATCTTATCTCGTGGATGTTTGAGCTTATGGCTCCTTGTTATGAATGAAAATGGTTTTTTGACCCATCTGAAATTTTAAGCCACCTCTTGTGTGTTTGATTGTGGTTGTTCTTGTGCAAATTTGAGTGTCGGTTATGATCAATACCGATGACTTGAATAGGGCTCTTAATCGAACAAAAATGAATGTGTGGCTACGATGAGGCCAAATGAAGTTGCATAGACAATATGTGCACTTTTTGCTTCTCGTTGTTACTAGCCGGTTATCCAATGGAATCTCTTGTGATGAATATTGCACACTAGCTCAAATGAGTCTCGTTTGATATTGGTGCCAATGCCTTGTGTGATGATCTTATCGTGAACCTTGTGTGATGACACCTAGAATTTGCCCCGTTGGTCTGGTTGACTAAGTGATGGAAGCTCTTGAAATAATCTTAGGCAACGATTTTGAGGAGTGAAACAATTTGACAATATACCTCCTTTTGTGGCCAAACTTGTGAGATGTGTGAACTTTGCTTTAACCCCTTTGAGCCTTATCCTTTTCTTGGAAGAAACATGATGAAATTGTGACCCCTCTTTATCCATTCACCCATAATCCTCATGAAGTGTGGTTTGTTTGAATAGGCAACTTAGGCCAAAATCCTAAGTTGGGGTGTGGTGAAAAGAGAAGGCAAATCAAGAATGTGAAGAATTCCCCTTTGAACCATGGTCTTGAAAAAAATTTGGAACTCCTCCATATAAAAAAAAGGAAGAGCAAGAAAAGAAGAAAGCAAAAGAAAAAGAATAAAAAACTTGTGAAATAAAGTTGTGAAAGTTGCAAAAGATATGGGGTGTCCGGTATTCCATTGGAAGTTGAATAATGGGGTGAATTTTGAGCATGATTCAAATGTTGAAGAAAAGGAAGAAAGTGATGTTCCGACCACATTTCATGAGGGTAGCAGCCACTGAGTCTAAATGACCATACCTTTACACTAAGCCCCGTTACAAGCCTTTAAAAGACCTTCTTGACCTTGAGTGAGCTGAAACAAAAGTTGATTGGAAAATAAGGGCAAACCTAAGGGTGAAGTCATGCATGTGTTCATCTTTGTGAGTGTGATAGTTCTATGCTATTCCAGAACTGTAAATTGTTGAATAATTGTGTGTGAATATGGAAGAATCATTTTTATTGTGAGAGAATTTCAGTACCTTTGTTGAGCGAGAACTTGCATTTGAAGCAAGTATTGTGAACTTGAGTATCTTTGATAATGGTAAGTCACAACTTGAATCTATGAGTGCACAATTGATCCTTGCATGAGTAAGTTAAGTCTTGTTGTGTGCATTCATTGATTGAGTCTTGTGTAGCACTATTTGAGACATCCTTTTTGAACTTTGCATGAGTAAGTTAAGTGTTGTTGTGTGCATTCATTATTGAGTTTTTTATAGCACTGCTTCAGACATCATTTTTGAACTGTTGAACTTGAGTTTTACTTAAGGACAAGAAAAAGGTTAAGTTGGGGGTGTTGATGAGTCCCAGATTTGGACTCATTTAGGTCTTTGATTATATAGATTTAGTGTACTCAAATATGATTTGTGCCAAAAACTTATGTTAAATCCTTGATTTTCAGGAATATGGATTGAGGAACAAAGCAACGACACTAGAATGAAAAAAGGAACAAAACAGGCTGAAGAAATGAAGATGGGCGAGCTGGAAGATCGCAAAGAGCGCTCGGCGTGTCCCCGAGTGGCTCATCACACCGCCTAAATTTCTAGTGTGCCAAGCTCTAAAGGAAAGAACCAAGTCGGCGAAGAAAGGGAGTAGTCGGCGGATCGCGGAGTGATTCCGTGAAGCCAAGATAGATCGCCCAAATTTACAGACCTTGAGGATGCTGAATGCCAAGGTGAAAGGGAGATATTAGAGACCAAAGGTCAGCTCGCCGAATGGTTCGGCGAGCCCGACTTACTTCGCCAAATGGTCTTTCATAGCACATTTTGGAGACTATAAATAGGATTTTGAACATTTAGTTTAGTATCATTCAAGTATCTTTGAATAAAATAATCTTTAGAAAAAGTTTTGAGCATCAAGAGACAGTTTTCTGTAGAGTTTTCTTTAGCTTTGAAGGATTGAAGAAATTCACATTAGATAAATTGGAAGTGGGTCTTTGAGATTCATCAAATCGGAGGATTGTAAGAAAGAAATCACTCTTACCCAGTTGATGGATAATCAATTTGGTACATGTTTTACCTTTTTATAATGTCTAGCTAAAACCCCAATTCTTGGGGAGTGATCATGTGATTATGGGCTGATTTAGCATATGGGTATTGCTAATAGTTAGTTTAAATGTTTTTTAAAAATGAGTTTTCTCATTAATTATGGTTTAATTTAAGAATTGTAGTTGCAAATGCAGTTATATGTCTGTGTTCTTGGCTTTCTCGAGAGGGAGGTTTTAAAACCAAGGTTTTTGATTAATTGTGGGTATTGGGTTGACATGGGTTCAGCTCTAGAGAGTGAATCCTAATCCCTTTCACACACATTTAGCTCGAAAGAGTAAATGGATTAAGGTGTGGGCTCCTCTTAATTTTCCTCCTTGTTGATGTTCGAGAAAAACCACTTGTTTCGGGGTAATTATTCGAGGAAAAATTACCTCCCTTATAGCCTAGCCTACTCAGTAATATCTAGCTATTTACTAATAGTTTCAATTACCCATAGGTCTATATTATCCTATAATCGATCACATCCCAAGAACCTGTTTCATTATTGTTTATTCTTATTGATTGTGACTGTTGTTTGTAGTTGATAATCAAAACCAAAATCCCCATTTGACATTCGTGCCACCCCTTGATTTGAATGATGTGTTTATTCGATAATTTTTATTCCTATGACTGATTTCACCGCATTTATACTTCTCAAATGATTCTGAAACACGTACCGCTCACTCTGGGTTTCGACCCTAACTCATTTTGTTGGGTTTTGTACTATTTACGATCGTTGAATACCTATAATTGGATGAGGTATGCTTGAAATATTAAATCAACGGTCAACCAATACGGTCAGTGGTTGCACCTATGGACAGTAGGACTTGCCGTATGTAAGGGTCAACAACTATTTAAAGGAAAATGATTGTTGGGTCAACTTCAAATGGTCATATCTTTAGCACAAAATGAATTAGGTAGCCCATGAACTATCAAATTAAAGATAATTGAATCATCCTACCAACGCCACCGAGTTTTCTAAAATTCAAGCTCGTAATACAAAGGTATGCTCATTTTAGTGATGCCCTACCGGGCAGAGCATGAATGACGACCCCAGTCGACGAGCACTAGTTCAAACGACGGCCCGTCAATCTCGTAGTAGATGGCTATCGTCAACTTTAACCCAGGGTCATTTTTGTATTTTTTTTCTTATGCTTTAGGCACTTAAACTACATCATTTGATGTCGAAACTACGTCGTTCTACGCAATCTAAACCAATTAACTTAGTCAGAATCTACCCAAAGCCCTCATTCTCCTAAAAGCACCCAAATTAAAGAAAAAAGAAGAGGAAAATTCAACCAAACCACCCAAGAACAAGAAACAGTTTTCTTCAAAGTTCAGCCCAAAATCTCAAGGACTTCTTTGTAGATTTCCTCACCAAATATATTGGATTTCACTAGTGGATTCCTTTCAACCACTAGGTCCCTAGAATTCAGCTAGTTCCTTGATTCTACATATCTTATTTAGACCTAGGGTTTCTAAAACCTTGGAGATTTGTTGTTATTTAACTGTGGTAGTATCCTTAATCGAAATAACATGTTTCTTGAAAAAATTTCATAATTCCGTTTATCAAACTCAGAACCCTAGTTTGTGTTAATTCTATTACTTCCTGAATTATATATGCTAGGTAAGTTAAACAGAAAATCATGCTCCATATTTTGAATGTCCCATTCTCAGTTAGCATGTCAGTGCTTTGAGCTATTCAGTATTTAGTGTATTTTAGCTTCATATGAATTTAGTTAGGAGTGGACATAGCACCAAGTTGGACTAGTGTTGAGTGTCCCCTCATAGTCCCAGAACTATGTGCCCACGTAGGATTATAAGTCCCCTTTGTTGGGCATCAGAATTAGTGTTGACACCACAATCTTGCCTTTATACCCCTGGCAAGGTATATTGGATCCTCTCGATGTGGCGTATACATCAGACTCCATGTTTAGCTCACATGATTTATATCGGTTAATAGTAGCTCCCACAGTCAGACTCTTAGTGCATTGACCAGGTTTTCAACATTTCTATCAGTATACAGTTCAACATGTTATCTTCATGATTAGTACTTGGTCATTACATTCAGCTAAACTTTTCAATTATGTTTCAGTATTTACATCATTGCCCAGATTATGTCATTGCTCAGTTATGCTTTCATCAGCTCATATATATTTGTTCAGCATAGTATATCTATATCCTGCATGCTCAGTATATTCCAAGTACTGACACATACTCTGCACTACATCCTTTCATGATGTAGGTTCAGCCACTCAACATCAAGATCACGCTTAGATCGATTCTCTGATCGACTTCAGCAGCTTCAGTGTTGAGTCCTCATACTTCAAGGAAAATAAACATGTTTTCCATTTCAATATTTTCTTTTAGTTTTCTATTTTGTTAGCATTATCTGGGTGCATGTCCCAACAACTCAACTCACTTAGAGGCTTTCTAGACATATTAGTAGATTCAGCTTGAGTTGTTAATGGTCTTTCCAGTTACCACTAAACTCATGTTATGTTTTATTTTGATTATGCAGACTAGTTTGACTTGTTCCCCTTCAGATATTTATTGATTTAGTCCTGCTTAGTTCATGTGTACGTAAATATATTTAGTATGTTCATGATATGTAAAACTCAGGGTCAACTTTGGATCACTCGTGATCCTAGGTCCTCTGTTATGTGAAGGGGGTATCCTTGGGGCTTGACAGTTGGATTAATGCAAGTGACTAGTACAAGAGTGTTGAGTTAGCATCCTATCAACTCAAGGATTTTGTTCACCCAGTGGAAGAAAAACAAGGGTGAGAATACAGCTTTTGTGACATGGGATTGTTTTACTAAAGCTTTTCTAGACAGGATCTTCCTGTGAGTGTTAAGGGAGTCTAAGGCCCAAGAATTTATGTACTTGAAGCAGGGTTCAATGTCAATCAAAGAATACGGGCTGAAGTTCACTCAGCTCGGAAGGTATTCTCCACATATGGTTGCTGACTCAAGGGAAAAAATGAGCATGTTCTTGTTTGGGATATCCGATTTGGCCAAGATCGAGTGCCTGAATGCTATGCTATTAGAAGGCATGGATATATGTAGGCTAATGACTCATTCTCAGCAGGTTGAGGGAGATAAGCTTAGGGAAATGGCTAAGGACAACAAGAAGGCTAGAACACTGAATTATGAATATTCTCAGCAAAGGTCGGGCAGTGGAAATCGCTCACACTCTTGGCTGAGGCCTATAGCCCCACCACCTTCATCAGCTAGCACTCCTTCCCCCAAGTTTTTACAGTATTAGAATGGTAAGGCATCAAGCTCTAAGTCATAGGGGAGTGTATCAGGTAACCAGACTTTTCCAACTTGTCGAAAGTATAGTACGAATTATCTGAAATAGTGTCTTGCAGGTAGAGAGGGGAGCCTTGGGTATGGTCGAACTAGTCATAGGTTGAAGGACTACCCTTCTCCAAGGCAAGGACAAGTAGGTAACAAAACTCACTCTACTACTTCAGCAGCTCCAGCGAGTCCCCCCATACAGCAGGGTGCCTTTTCTGGTATAAGTGATAATCAATGCCAAAATAGGTTGTATGCTCTTCAAGATCACCAGGACCAAAAAGACTCTCCCGATGTGGTCACTGTTACGTTGAGAGTCTTTCATTTAGATGGTTATGCATTGTTATATCCAAGGTTTGTAGTGTCTTTTGTAACTCCATCTATAGCAGTAAACTTCGGTGTTAGTCTAGAAACTATCTAAGAACCCTTGTGAATCTCTAACTCTCTTAGAACCCTTCTCAGTCTCCACCCTAGTTGATGACCCAGTTATGGCTAGACATGTATACAAAAATTGCCCTATCATAGTCTCTTAGAAAGTTACCTTAGTAGACCTTGTAGAGTCAGAAATGGTAGATTTCGAAATCATTCAAAGCATGGATTGGTTACACTCTTGTTACTCCTCAATAAATTGTAGAACTAGGATCGTTTGGTTTAAGTTTTTCCAAACGAGCAAGTCTTACAGTGGAAGGCTAGTAGCTCAGTGCCTGTAGGTCAATTTATATCTTACCTTAATGCTAGAAAAATGATTTCCGAAAGGAATATCTATCATCTTGTTTGGGTTAAGGATTCAAACTTTGAAACCCCAACTCTTGAATAGATCTCCTCTCAGATATCCAACTTATTTCAATTCCTCCTTATAGAATGACTACATTCGAGCTTAAGGAATTGAAAGTTCCTTTGAAAGACCTTCTATATAAGGTCTTAATCAGACCCATCATCTCTCCATGGGGTGCTCCTGTGTTGTTCTTGCGAAAGAAAGATTGTTCTCTTAGGATTTGTATTGAATATCATCAGTTGAACAAAGTTAAAATCAAGAATAAGTATCCCATCCCCAGGATTATTAACTTGTTTGACAAACTTCAGGGTGCTAGTTGCTTTTCGTAGATAGACCTCATCTCCGGCTATCATCAGCTGAGAGTTAGAAATAATGGCATCCCGAAGATAGCCTATAGGACTCGGTATGGTCATAATGAATTTATAGTGATGTCTTTTGGACTAACAAATGCTCCTACAGCTTTCATGGATTTATTGAACAGCGTGTTCAAATAGTATTTGGACTTGTTTGTCATCATCTTTATTGATGATATCCTCATTTATTCTCGGAGTGAGGAAGACCATGCGACTCATCTTAGTGTTGTTCTGCGAAATTTCATGGATCACCAGTTAATTGCTATGTTCAGCAAATGCGAATTCTTGTTACAGTCTGTCGCTTTTCTTAGTCATGTTGTATACAACGAAGGGATCCGAGTAGATTCTCAAAAATAGAGGCAATACAACACTAGCCCAGACCCACCTGTCCAACAGATATCCAAAGTTTCTTGGGTTTGGCCGGTTATTAAAGGAGATTTGTTGAAGGATTTTCATCCATAGCTTCCCCTTTGACAAAGTTGACTCAAAAGAAGGTCAAATTTAAGTGGTTAGATGTGTGTGAAAAAAGCTTCTCAAAACTGAAGACTAGGTTGATTTCAACTTCTGTCTTGACTTTACCTGATGGTTCAGGCAGTTATGTGATTTATTGTAATGCCTCCATAGTCGGCCTAGGTTGTGCGTCAATGCAACGAGTTAAGGTCATAGCTTATGCTTCTAAAAAAATTAAGGTCCACGATAAGAAATACCCAACTCATGACTTCGAACTTGTAGCCATAGTACTTTCCCTAATGATTTGGAGACAGTACTTATATGGAATTCATGTTGATAAGTTCATAGATCATAAGAGTCTCCAGTAGGTGTTCACCCAGAAAGAGTTGAATCTTTATCAGAGGAGATAGCTTAAATTCCATATGACATGAATATGCTTTACCATTCGGGTAAGGCCAATGTAGTGGTTGATGCTCTCAATATACTGGCTATGGGTAGTTAGGCACATATTGAGGAAGAAAAGAACGAGTTAGCCAAATATGTTCACCGGCTTGCTCGCTTAGGATTTGCCTTACAAACACATCAGATGGTGGTATGATAGTTTCGAATGGATCAGAATCTTCATTGGTAGTAGGGGTTAAGGAAAAACAAGACAGTGCTTCAATATTACTTAGGTTGAAAGGTGCAGTTCATCAACAAAAGGTTGAGGTTTTCTCCAAAGGGGGAGATGGTTTGCTTTGTTACTAGGGTCGCTTATGTGTTTCTAATATGGGTGAGTTGAGGCAGAAGATCCTTGCAGAAGTTTATAACTCCAGGTATTCCATTCATCCAAGTGCCACTAGGATGTACCGGGATCTACACGAAGTCTTTTGGTGGAACGACATGAAGAGGGACATATAAGAACTTGTGGCTAAGTGTCCTAAGTGTCAACAGGTTAGGGTAGAATATCAAAAACCATCTCCAAAACTATTGAGAATGAGAAGTCAATGCAATGCATTAAATTTGCAACACCAAAACAATATACACAGAATCACAAATAAAATACCAACCCTACCATGCTACAAGGGTGGAAAGAACTAATCTAAAATCAAACTTTTCCTTGACTACGACCTTGGGCACAATAATATACCACCAACTCAAAACAAAAGCATAACAAGCCTACCGCCAATCATCAAGCCATGGAGTCAAGAAGAATTTCATAAATCAAATAAGGGGAGACATAACTTGAGGATCGACGCCTTACCCCCAAACATACCTTTCAATCATACAATTGAGTACAACTAATGCCAATCTATGGCTACAATGAGCCACTCACATCTCAAGTAGTAACATAAAATAAGCAACCCGAAACACACCCTACAAGGAGTAACATAATTCTAAAGGATGATATAACATATTCTATGGAGTCTAAGGCTCAATCTATCCTAAGATCTTAATTATCAACCATAATAAGGATAATCACATCGAGATAAATAATAAGAAATGTGATCAGCCTAAGCTGACAATCCCATTACCCACAATAAGCCCAATGCTCCTAGGGGAATCAAGAAAGGTAGAATAAATGAAAGGAATTCTAATACTCAAAAAATAAAATCATAAATCACATGCAATTCATACTAGACATTATATAATAGATTCTAATAAAGAAAGTAGACTGTAGCCTACCTCAAAGTCGATCAAGTACACTCTGAATTAGTTGCACAAGAGATATTTGCTTCTGAAAAACTTCTTAACACCACCACACTGACAAATTATTGATCACAACATCCATATGGACATTTAGACACAAAAATCACAATATTTTTAGACAGGCCTAAAATTGAGTCATAATAAGAATGTAGAACCCGCACCAGGAATTCTAAAATTCTTTCAAAAGGTCCTAAATAGCTCAAGAAACTTGTGTCCCAAAAAAGTCACAATCCAAGCTCGAAAATGGGCTAAATCAACCCATGCAATAAAATCACCATTAAATTTCCAATATCAAGCTCATTCAGCCCATTTGGGGTAGAAATTACCTCGAAACAACAACTTCCACACTTCCCCAATAACTCCAACAAGTATCCACACCAATTACGGAAAATATGCAGCTTGAATCATAAAGAAAAAGGTCTGGAGCTCTAACAGTGGAGTTTTGAAAAAAGGAAGAAGGCCAAATAAGAATTTATAACTTATAAATCTCGTCGATAAAAGTCATTCCCCATAGCTACAAGAATTTCTTTCCAGTGCTAAAAGTTTGCACCACAAAAACCCAATTTCGTTATTTCTCAAAGTCTTCGAATAGACCCTTGAAATTATTTCAGGACCCTAGAAAAATAAATCAGATATACTAACCCACTTAATTCGATGTTCTTGACCCAAGGGAAAAATCAATACTTCCGTCCAAGGTCATTTCAATGAAAAATGGGGCCACACCCAAGCTTCATTTTAAACCAAATTCCATAAGTGGGATTCGAATGAGCCCAAAAGTCTTGAGATCTACACGATAGGTTGTTCTAGCCCAAACTGAATGCTTTGTTGCTATGCGAATAGTCATATTTAAATTTTTAGGTCGTCCTCCTTGAGTTTTGATCAAAATAGTCTACACAAACTCTAGAAGTCTAAAACACAAAAACTTGCACCAAACTCAAATTAACGATCTGGTGAGCGAACTATTAGTTCCAACAAGTCAAAAATGATTTGGGTCACTACATGAAAGATGTAAATGCTTAAGAGATCAGAAAATTAAGGAAATGACATGGATGGTCATTACAATATTCACTACTAAAAAGGACATTCGTTTGTTAAAGTAAAAGGACAACTACAACTTGAAGACATGAAAATATGAGGTAACTAGGACCGCATGATCTGCTTGACTCTTAGAAACTCTCTCGAATCGACCAATGCTACCACATAACTTAGACTAGGAACAAAATCGTCAAGTTCACTTCAAAACTTCAAATACTTCTCCAATTCCTTTTTGGGCTCCATCTCTCATCCAATTGAATCTAAATTTACTAAAAATAATAGATTCCTCTGAGAAACCAATATAAAACAAAAATAGCCTAATTCATCAACCACATGACAATTGCAGATGCAACCAACTTCCAAATCAAAATACTTGTCTTATGCTCCTAATCCGAAATATCCTAGTCATCAAGAGGGTTCTACAAGTCCTTAGATATATTAAATTTCTCACGCACCATCTGAATCCTGCCTACAAACCCACACAACATGAGCCTCGAATGAATCACATACTCCAACTCAATATCGAGGAGTGACAACTGCCAAAACAAGGAACTTAGCTTAGGTAAAATCTCAAATTACAATCCTAACTCTAAGAATAAACAATCCAAGCTGAAATATTACCTTCTGAAATTGAACACTCTACTCCTAATGACGATCATCTAGTGAATAACAAGTTTGCACTAAGCCCAGCTCCAAAGACCTACTACTACCGAGGGAACTTCTATAAAACGGATACCATGTTCCCATGATTTACTTAGCCAACACAAATTTGGACCAACGACCCCTATCTTTGTAACACCTCAGAATCTAGTAGTCTAAGAAAGGGACAAAGTGAGAGGTCAAAAGCTAAGATGTGAGTCTGGGAACCCTTCACGAAGGCGTAGAGAAACCCTGATGGGCACCACGAGGCGTGGTGTTGCCGTGGTGGCTCAGAAAACCCAGCCAAGAAATGCTTCCCTCCCACAAGCACCCAAATGGCTCGTAAAGAGGTCAACAAGTTATGGTGATAGTCGTGGAAAGGAGGGAGTAGCTAGCAAATATGTAGACTCTCCACACGAACCACCTGACGGCTCGTGAAGGCCTAGACGAGCCATGGTAAGGGTCGTGAAGGGAAGGAAGTTGAAGGGGTGGCAAGCCAAGACACTGGTCAAGGACCAGGGCCACCACAAGGGGCTGTGAAGTCTTTGACAGCTCATGAAAGCCTCCATCATGAGGCTGCGTCAGTTTTAAGTCAAGGGGGCAGTTGGGTCTTTTCCAAATTTCCTTAAAACAAAGTTATGTTTCATGTACAATCTAGTTAGGGTGAGGGATGTGGACTGTGAAACCCCAAATCTTGTGATGGTCCCTGTTGTTAATGAGTTTCTGAAAGTGTTCACAGATTATTTACCTGGTATTCTTCCCGAAAGGGAAATTGACTTCGGTATTGACCTTCTCCCAGATACGCAACCTATTTTTATTCCTTCTTATGGAATGGCTCCGGTAGAACTTAAGTAATTAAAGGAGCAATTGAAATATTTGTTTGATAAGAGTTTCGTCCGACCAAGCATCTCTCAATGGGTTGCTCCGGTTTTGTTTGTTAAGAAGAAAGATGGTTCACTTCGTATGTGTATTGACTACCGAGAATGGAATAAGGTGACCATTAAGAATAATCATCTTCCATGAATAGATGTTTTATTTGACCAACTCCAAGGAGAGATTTACTTTTTCAAGATTAACCTTAGGTCGGGTTCTCACCAATTGAGGGTGAAGGAAGATGATATTCATAAAACTGATTTTAGAACTAGTTGTGGTCATTATGAGTTTTTGGTGATGTCGTTTGGTTTGACTAATGCTCCGACGACATTTATGGATTTGATGAATAGGGTGTTTAAACAATACCTTGATATGTTCATAATTGTGTTCATTGATGATATATTGATTTATTCGAGAAGTCAGGATGATCACATCAACCATTTGAGGAATGTGTCAAAAAATTTCAAGGACCAACAAATCTTTGTAAAGATTAGCAAATGTGTGTTTTGCCAATGTATGTAGCTTTTCTTGGCCGTATTGTTTCAAGTAGGGGTACTAAGGTAGATCATAAGAAGACTGATGCGGTCAAAAGTTGGCCTAAACCTTTATCCTCTTCGGATATTAGAAGTTTCTTGGGTTTAGCTGGTTACTACAGGAAATTTCTTGAGGGGTTTTCTTTGATTGCCTCTCCATTGATAGTGTTGACTCAAAATAAGGCCAAGTTCATATGGTCCGAAGCATGTGAGAAGAATTTTCAGGAAATGAAAGATAAACTTACTTCCGCTCAGGTGTTAACATTACTAGAAGGGAGAAATGGTTTTGTTGTTTAATGTGATGCCTCAAGAATTGCGTTAGGATGTGTGCTTATGAAAATTAGGAAGGTTATTGCCTATACTTCAAGTCAACTTAACGTTCATGAGAAGAATTATCCTACCCATGATCTTCAATTAGCGGCGGTGGCTTTTGTCTTAAAGATTTTGAGGCACTATTTGTATGGTGTTCATGTGGATGATTCACTAACCATAAGAGGTTACAATATATGTTCAATCAGAAAGATCTTAATCTTCGCCAAAGAAGGTGGCTTGACTTACTTAAGGATTGTGATATGAGTGTTCTCTATCACCCTAGTAAGGAAAATGTTGTGATGGATGTTCTTAGCCGACTATCAATGGGTAGTGTTGCCCATATAGAAGAGGGTAAAAGAGAATTGATATGAGATGGTGTGCTTCATTTTCAAGGTCGTTTGTGTGTCCCTAATGTTGATGACTTAGCGGAATAGATTCTATAAAAAGACCATAGTTCAGGATATTCCATTCGCTCGGAAGCCACCAAGATGTACCGTGATTTACGGGAAGTCTATTGGTGGAATCGGTTGAAGAAGGATATTGTGGGATTTGTGGCTAAGTGTCCGAATTGCCAACAAGTGAAATTTGAGCATTAGAAATTGGGAGATTTGTCCCAAGACATTAGTATTTCCACTTGAAATTGGGAAGATTTGAATATCGACTTCATAGTAGGGTTGCCTTATACTTGGCGACAATATGATTCAATTTGGATTATAGTAGACCGAATGACGAAATCGGATTATTTCATTCCCATCAAAGTTTCTTATTCAGTGGAAGATTATGCTAAGTTTTATTTAAGGGAAATGTTTAAGGTTGCATGGAGTGCCCTTGTCCATTATCTCCGATCGAGGTACTCAATTTACTTTTATGTTTTGGAAATCCTTCCAAAAGGGTCTTGGTACTCGTGTTAAGCCTAGCACGGCTTGTCATCTACAAACTGATCGGCAAGCAGAGCGTACTATCAAAACATTTGAAGATATGATGAGATCATATGTCATTTATTTTAAGGGTAATTGGGATGACCATTTGCCTTTAATTGAGTTTGCTTATAACACTAGTTACTACTCGAGTATTGGTATGGCTCCATTTGAGGCACTTTATGGTAGGAGGTGTAGATCTCCTATAGTTTGTTTTGTGGTGGGTAAAGTAGAATTTATAAGACCCGAGTTAGTTCATGATGCTATGGAAAAATTCTGACTTATTAGAGAAAGGTTGAAAACAGCCCAAAGTTGACAAAAGACCTATGCCGATGTTAGAAGAAGATATCTTGAGTTTGATATTCATGATTGGGATTAATTGAATATATCATCCATGAAGGATTTAATGAGATTTGGGAAGAAAGGGAAGCTTAGTCCCCGTTATGTGGGTCCATATCAAATATTGAGGCATGTTGGTAAGGTTGCTTATGAGCTAGAGTTGCCTAATGATTTGACATCGGTGCATCCAATTTTCAATGTATCTATGTTGAAAAAGTGTGTTGGAGATCCGACCTCTATAGTTTCATTAGAAGGTTTGGGAGTTGATCAAAATCTTTCTTATGTGGAAGTTTCGGTTGAGAGTTTAGACGGGCAAGTCAAGAAGTTGAGAAACAAGGAAGTTGCTTCCGTAAATGTGTTGTCGAGGAATCAATTAGTTGAGTGTGATAATTTGGAGGGCGAGACCGATATGATGTCTTGATATCTTCATATCTTTCCTTCTACTCCTACTCTAGCTTAAGCGAATGAGTTCTTCATAATTTACTCTTTGTTTAGGTGTCATGTGTTTTATACATTCCCATGATTTCACTATTTTATGCTTGTTCATGAAAAGTTTGTGTTTTGAAAGAAAATGAGTTTACATAATTGATTTCCTCATGTTATTGTGTATTGCGTATGAATTGCATATAGACTTCATTAGATGATGTTGAGCATGCTTTTAGCTTTGAGATGGTAGTTCCTCCACGAATATGAGTAATCTTGAAATTTCATGCATATTGGGTTTCTAGGTCTAACTCCTATCTTTCTTATGATGCTCTGAGTATGTCTAGCTTGGAACTGATGTTTCCTCCTCGGATATGTGCATTTATGGGATTGCATACCTAATGGGCGACTAGTCTTGAGTCTTTTCTTTCATGAGATGTCTAGAATTCCATTTGAGGATGAATATTCCAAAGGGGGAGATAATGGAACACCTCGGAATCTAGTAGTCTAAGAAAATGACCAAGTGAGAGGTAAAAAGCCATGATGTAAGCTTTGGCACCCTTCAAGAAGGCCAAGACGGACTGTGAAGGGCACCAGGAAGCGTTGTGTTGCTCGTGGTGGCTTACAGCCAAGATATTCTTCCTTCCCACGAGCACCCTAACGGCTCGTGAAGAGGTAAATGAGCCATGGTGATGGTTGTGGAGCAGAGGCAGTAGCCATCCAAAATGTAGACCCTCCACACAAGTCACTTGATGGCTCGTGAAGGCCTAGACGAGTTGTTGGAAGGGTCGTGATAGGAAGGGAGTTTAAGGGGTTGAAAGAAATGCCACTGGTCAAGGACCACGGCCACCAAAACGTGACGTGAAGTCTTTGGTGGCTCGGGGAAGCCTCCATCATGAGGGTGCATTAGTTTTAAGTCAAGGCGCAGTTGGGTCTTTTCCAGATTTCTTTAAAGCAAAGCTATGTCGTTTTGCCTCTATATAGGTAATTTTAACCCCAAATTGAACCCATTCATGTCATTTTCTTAATTCACCAAAAGAAATTGGGTTCTCTTTGTCCAAAATATTTCTCTCTCTAGAAACATGAGGAAGAAGAAGAGTTCAAGCTAGGGCTCAAGGTCAAATCTCCATTCTCCAATGGTTTGTGGGCTTTGGTAGCAAGGTATGATAGCTGTTTAATCCATGGAATCCTTGTATCCATGGAGCCCCTAAGTTCCCCAATTGAAAAGTAGAAACTCTCGAATATGAGTTAGGGTTTTCTTCTATGTTGTGGGTCTTTATGAATGTTGATCCAATTTATCCGATTAGGACTGTGTATGCATGAATTGGGAGAATTATATGCTTTTCATGATGAATTTCTATGTACCCATGCTTAAACCATGTTTCTAAGGTGAAATTGATGTAAATGAGTTTTAATCTATCAAAGGAGAACTTATGAGTTTATGTGTATTCTTATACATAATTATGAATTACTTTGAGATTGAAGCATATGTGATGAGTGTGATATGAATTGCTTTGAGAGCGAAGCATATATTCTGGATTGTTTATTATTGATGTAATCATTGTGGAAGGGATGTTTCGCACATGATTTGCTTGTGCATGAATGTGAAATGCTTTCTCACATTGAATGATTTTAGGTTGAAATGATTGCTCACCTAAAATAAATCTAAGCTTAGGAACTATGAATCTCATGAGGCAAGAGGTGATTTACCCATGACCTCTAATGAGAAAAATATGAGGCGATTACCCATATTCCTTAGAGTCAGAATTGAGGAGATTACCCATGATCCTAAGTAAAAGACAAGAGGCAAGTACCCATGTCATATGATCGAAAGACAAGATGGGAGTACCCATGTCTCATGATTAAAAGGATACGAGGCGACGACCCATGATCCTAAAGTATGTTGGACAAGAGGCGACTCCCCATGATCATATTGTAACAGGGACAAGTGGCGACTACCCATGATGCCAAGGTAAGAAGGGCTAGAGGCGATTACCCATGTCCCTTTATATTAAGGCAAGAGGTAATTCCCCATGTCTTTAAAAGATAAGCTAGAGTATGTCATGATAGGTGATGAGCTTGGATTGTTGCTTGAGTTTTCCTTCTATTATGTGTAAGACTAGTGGCGGATTACCCATGTCTTGACTAAGTATGAATTGAGGTTACTTCAAGAAGTACACCTTATATGTGAAATAATTTATTATGTTCATTGATTATGCTTTATGACTTATGTTATCTAACTCTTATGTTATGTTTTTGCAAGCTATCATATTTAGTACATTTTTGTACTAACACATACACTTGCCTATATTTCCCATCCAAATATAGGGTCCGACGTTCCCGAATCTCATCCCCATTGGTAGGATTCCTAGTAGAAGAAGAGTTGAAGATTTTTAAGTCATCATTCATACGAGGATATGGCCACTACTTTCCTTACGTTCTTTTCTTTTTAGTTTTGAACATTAATGTAACACCCCGACTTTTTGAAACGTCTAAATTGACTCATATCTTCGTGGAAAGACTAGCAGGGTGTGTAATAAATTAAGAATGATGTGTTATGTGATATTTTAAGTGTTCAAGGGTTGTATCTCAAGTCTTCAAGTTAGGTAATTGGCAAAAAAAATGTTGGCGAAAGTTATCGTAAATTCCTTTTTAAAGATTTGTCTAAAATTTGGGTCAAATGTCTCAGAGATATTCTCCCAATTTATAAAGAGTTATGGTGCCCACGACCTATGAAATTGAAGTTCTACGAGTCTAGTTTTCAACTCATCAACCTGTTTGTTCATACGACTTCAGAATGGAGAGATATTCGTGTTTTCTCAAGACTGTGCAAGCAGGCAGGTGAGGTGGGTCTCCTACGTCGGTGGAACTTTATATGTATCAACTTCTTCTACTTTTCTTCATTTTCCGTTCATTTTTCTTAGTGAATAACCAGAAAAATCACAAAACCCACTTCTAGGATCAGCAAAGTTACAGATTTTCGTGACTTAAGCCCTTGACAAAAGTTGATCTATGTGTTGAGCTCGTCAACATGGTATAATTTGTTTTATCCATTTCCTAGCATATTGTACTTTGGTGTGTGGACCGCAGGGGTTTGGTCATATTTTAAAGTTTTGAGGTGTTTTACGAACTTAAAATCAAGGTAAGACCTTTCTTCCATTGACTCTAGTTTTGATAAGTCGCAAGTAGCAATTGCGACGAAAATATATATCTTTTATCGGATTATGGTGGTATCCTCTATTCTTTTGTGTTGATTCTGGTCCTGCCTTGTTGTGGTTTCGAGGGGGGTTGTGAGTAAAGTCGTTAGGCCACGTGAATTCAGTGAAAAAGGTATGTTAAGGCTACTCCCTACTTACGGCATGTTTCCTTAAAGCTTAGGAGCAATGTAATTCTTGTTATACTTGTAGCCATTATTGTTTGTTGTTGACTGCTCGAGTTGATATAATCCTCCCTTTTCGAGATTATTATTCAGTTCGTAGCGTCCCTATGTTGGACACGACTTAGAGTCTATTTGTATAGGTTGCTTATAACTAAATTGCTCGCTTTTAGCGATGGGATTGTTATTGTTACCCTTGGGGCTATTGTGGTTAGCTGCAGGAATGTGATATATGCCTAGAAGGGCTATGTTCTGCCTACGGGGCTATATGGATGCCTAAGAGGGGTATGAGTTGCCTACGGGGCAATATTGATGCCTACAAGGGCTATAAGTTGCCTACAGGGCTATATTGATGCCTAAGAAGGTTATGTGCTTCCTATATGGCCATGTAGTTGCCTAAGAGGGCTATGAGTTGTCTATAAGCTATGTTGATGCCTAAGAGAGTTATTTTCTACCTACGGGGTTATATTAATGCCTAAGAGGGCTATGTGACTGCCTACGGGGCTAGGGTACTACCGATAGGGGTATATAGACTGATTGGCACCTTCCAGGCCTATGGGGGCCTGAGTAGGTGGTATTGTGTGATGTTTGTACCTGCCGAGCTTATGGGGGATTGGTTAGGTTGTTGTTTTATGATTTTTGATAAGTTAAGATTGAGGAGCAGGTCGGTACACTTATCTTATCTTTGATCTATTTATCGAATTATTCTAGTATAATAGGATACCTTCTCAGAGTCTATTGTCTTTCATACTCTGTACATTATTTCGTACTGACGCCCTATTGCCTGGGGGCGCTGCATTCAAGCATGCAGGTCCCGACAGATGACCCAGTAGACCTCCTCAGCAGCAAGATTGAATTTTAGCCGGTTGGCTAGCTCCTTTCCTCCGGAGCTGCCAGAGTTTCGAGGTTTGTTAACTTTTGTTGTATATATTTTTATGGGTAGGCTGGGGCCATGTCCTACCAATCTTTATTACTCTTAGAGGCCTGCAGACTAGTATGTGGGGTGTGTAGCTATGCTATGGCCATGTTGGCCTAGTTTGTTGGTTTGCTGAAGCTTGTGACCTATTTGATGTATTGTCTTGATATATACATGTTTTCAGTTTTGGTATAGAGATCATGCTGGCCTCGATGGCCCAATCAGGACTTTTGTGCTAGTTGGGTATTTCTTTATATGAACTCTTGGGAGTAGCTGTTTCGTTTATAGGTCTCTTGAGAAAGGCCTTGCCGGCCGCGGGCTTAGTTTTAAACCGAGATATACTTGTTTGTTTTCTTGATTGCCTGTGGCTGCCATGCGCTAGTAGAAAATGGTTCAGCAGGGTCGGCTCGGGCCTGAGTTTTGGAATTAGGAGCCAATTTCACCCCTTGAGTTTGGGGCATGACAAACTTGGTATCATAGCAAAGTCGTATCCTAAGGAATCTGCAAGCAATCTCTAGTAGAGTCTTGTTTATAAATGTGTTGTGCACCACATACGATAAGCAAGAAGCTATCGGCCATGTTAGAATGACTATCCTTCTTTAGCTCACCTCGTGCTATAGAGCAGTGTCTTAAGGGTTGAGGTTTCTGCCTTATAATTGATATTTGTATGCAGATAGAGATGGCCTACACCAGACAGACCATAGCTAACCAAGAGATAGATACAGATGTAGGCCAGGGTACCGACAAGGTACCACATGTGGAGGTAGCTTATTGTGAGACCCATGGGGAGACATCTTCTCAGGCCCCTATAGGTTCTCCACCGCTTCAGGAGCTTCTGAGGGCTACAGGACCCCAGCTCCACCAGCAGTACCACCTCTAGTTCCTTCTATTGTATCTGACCAGGATTTCAAGAATGTAGTATGTATGCTAGCATAGTTAGTAGCTGCACATCGCTAGCCAGTTGCGCCAGATGTTGTCGGACCTTTTGAAGGGCCCAAAAGTTCGAGAGTTCCTGAATTTCTGTCCTTGAATCCTTCACAATTTGTAGGGACAGATCGCAGAGAGGACCCACAGAACTTTGTTGATCAGCTTCATAGGATCTTCAGAGTCATGCATGCCTCAACGACTGAGTTAGTTGAGTTAGCAGCATTTCGATTGCGCAATGTTGCAGTATTGTGGTATGAAAATTGGGAGAGATCTAAGGGAAAAAATGTAGCTCTACCCACTTGGGATAGCTTTACAGAAGTTTTCATAGATCATTATTTCCCTCGAGAGATTAGGGATGGCCGGGTGGACCAGTTTCTGAACCTCCGATAGGGTAGCATGAGTGTCCGAGAGTACGGGCTGATATTTGATTCGTTGGCTAGATATGCACCAGGATTTGTTGACATGATGCATGACAGGGTGCGTAGATTTGTGGGAGGGCTTCACTCTGACTATATTGATGTTGGTTCTACCGCTGCACTAAATGATAATATGGATATGTTGCAAATTCAGGCCTTTGCACAGGGAATAGAGGATCGTTGACATCTGCAGTATATGAGTTACAGGGTCGAGAGAGAGAGACAGAAGAGGGCTAGGCTCGTTGTGTCACGTGGAGATTTTCAGGTTGGTCCCGGACCCCAATATTTTATTAGGCCACCTAGACCTCCACCACGGCAGTTCCTGGGTAGTAGATTTAATCGTCAGGGACATTCAAGCCCAGGTGAGGGTTCACGAGCATCAGGCTCTCAGCAGCAGAGGGGTTCAGGCCAGGCTAGGACATCCCCATCGCATAGCGCTACTTGTGGTAGAATGCATTCTGGGAGGTGCAGGCAGGGTTCCATAGGTTTTTATTCTTGTGGACACGAGGGGCATGGGTGGAGAAACTGCCCAACCATAGGTACAGGGTGTGGACCCCAAACTCCAGCAGATAGAGGTAGATGTGGAGGCAGATAGGGAACATCTAATTCTGGTAGTGGCCAGAACCGTATCTATTTACTAGCCAGCCAACAAGACTCAAAGTCATCACCAGATGTGGTGACAGGTACATTGATTGTTTGTTCCCATTGTGTTTATGCTTTGATAGATCCTGGATCTACTATGTCTTATGTTACTCCATTTATCGCGAGGAAGTTATGTGTAGTAGCAAAGTCATTAGATCGACCCTTTATTGTATCCACACCAGTTGGTGAGTCTATTATTCCCAGGAGAGTCTATCCAGGCTGCACGGTAGAAATAATCAACCGTCAGACCTCTGTAGACCTTGTAGAGTTAGAAATGGTTGATTTCGACGTTATTATGGGTATGGACAGGTTAGCATCTTGTTATACTAATGTTGAGTGCCGTACAAAGATTGCTAGATTCCACTTTCCAAGAGAGACAGTTCTGGAATGGAAAGGCGATACAGCAACGCCAAAAGGTAGGTTTATTTCCTATATTAAGGCGAGGAGGATGATTACTAAGGGTTGTATTTATCATCTTGTTCACATTCATGATATAGATGCATAACCACCGACTCTTCGGTCTATTCCGGTAGTTAATGAGTTTGTAGATGTATTTCCAGATGAGCTCCCTAGTATCCCTACAGAATGGGAAATTGATTTTGCTATCGATATGCTACCAGGTACACAACCCATATCTATCTCTCCTTATAGAATGGCTCATGCTGAGCTATAGGAGTTGAAGGATCAGCTGAAAGACTTGTTGGATAAAGGCTTTATCAGGCCTAGTGTTTCACCATGGGGTATCCTAGTGTTATTCGTGAGAAAGAACGATGGCTCACTAAGAATGTGTATCGATTACCGACAGCTGGATAAGGGGACTATAAAGAATAAGTATCCCCTTTCGAGGATCGATGATCCTAGTGTTATTCGTGAGAAAGAACGATGGCTCACTAAGAATGTGTATCGATTACCGACAGCTGGATAAGGGGACTATAAAGAATAAGTATCCCCTTTCGAGGATCGATGACTTGTTTAATCAATTACAACGTGTTGAGTGCTTCTCAAAGATTGATTTAAGATCAGGGTACCACCAGATACGAGTTCGGGAGAAAGACGTTCCAAAGAAAGCTTTTAGAACCAGATATGGACACTTTGAGTTCTTGGTAATGTCTTTTGGATTAAATATTGCCCCAGCAGTCTTTATGGACCTGATGAATAGCATATTCAGGCCATATCTAGATATGTTTGTGATTGTATTTATTGATGATATTTTGGTCTATTCACATTCAAAAGCTGAGGATTCAGATCACTTGCGAGCAGTCCTTCAGGTTCTTCGAGAGTAGGAACTTTATGCAAAGTTCTCGAAGTGTGAGTTATGGTTCAGCTCATTGGCTTTCCTAGGCCATATCATATCAGATTCCCGCATTATGGTTGATACACAAAAGATTGAGGCTGGAAAGACTTGGCCCAGACCCATGACTCCGACTGAGGTTCGTAGTTTCTTAGGATTAGTGATGAGTCCACATATTGGACTCATTTAGGGCTTTATTTTGATAGAAATAGTGTCCTCGAATGCTTATTTTGTCTCAATATCTGAAGAAAACTCGTAAGTTTCAGGTATTTGAAGTTTTAGTGTAAGCATGGACAGTTAGGCACAAAAAGGAACAAAAAGGCTGAAAGAACGAAGAAGCTGAAGCATGAGTATCGCCAAGAACCTTTGGCAATTTGCAGAAAGGACAGACTCCGCCCTTTGTTCCAGTATGCAAAGCCTTGAAGGAAGAGGATCAGAAAGGCGATGAAAGAAGCAGTCGGCGCTTCGTCGAATAGTTCCGCAAAGTAGTACTATACCACCCAATGGTCCAGAACGTGAAGATGTTGTAGGCAATCACTCAACGGCGATGAGACAGAAGAAGGGCGAGTCACCGAGTCATTCGGCGGACTCAACTAACTTCGCCGAACTATCTGCCTGCACTAATTTTTGATAGCTATAAATACTAAAATCTTTATTAATTTTACAAGTTCTGAACCATTATTATTATTTTCAGAAAAGAATAGTACTTGTTAGATATTTTCTCTGAAGTTTGGAGAGGGTTTTGTGGGAGACTTGAAGAGAGAAGGATTTCATCTTCGCCAAGTTGGAAGTTGGTATTCTCCATTCTTTTTCCTTTGCTTAAATCAAGGTTTAATTTCTTATACCCATTTTATGTTAGTATCATTTTAGGTGTATTTTGTTATTTCTTGATGTGTGACTAAAAACCCCCATTCTTGGGGTGTGATTTAGCAAATATGTGTTGATTTTATTGTTGGGTTTTACTTGTTGATAGGGTAGATGTATTTTAATGGTGATTTCACCTAGTGGTTGTGGTTTAATTTAATTGGTTTGTACTTGCAAATACAAAACCACCCATGTGTTTTCAGCTCTCCCGAGAGGGAGGTCGCGAACCAAGACCACTAAACTGATGGCCTAGGGAGTGGGTCGACATGAGGTTCAGCCCGAGAGGGTGAGCCCTAGTCCCATATCCTAACACTCAGCTCGAGAGAGTGAGTGGGGTAAGGCGTAGGCCGATCTTGATGCGGCAAATGGGTGTCCGAGAGGAACCCATTTGAAACGGGGTAAGTTGCCCGAGAGGGAACTTATTTGCATCTAAAACTTAGCCTAGTCACTATTATCTTGCAAATTTCCTATTGAAAGAATGTACCCAACGATTTATCTCAACTTGTATTGCGGTCACACCCGAAGAATATTTCCCCATACTTGATTTTCTTGTTAATTTTTGCTATTTTTACTACTTGTGACAAAAAACCCAATCGATATTTGACACTTTTGTGTCGCCCATTTTAATTTACCATGTTTATGTTTGTTAATGTCTTTAGCTACGACTAGTTAGAGCTTAATTTTATTTTTCTATCAATTCTCAAAACCACTACCTTAGGACACGACCCCAACCTTTAGTTGGGTTACTATACTATCGACGATCGTAAACACTCATACCATAGGTTAGTATCATTGGTCACGATAAGCATCAATTAGCTGGGTACTACTGAAGGTTTGTAGAGGGGTTTTCTTCACTTTCAGCACCATTAACGAAGTTGACTAAAAAAATGGCTAAGTTCCAGTAGACTGAGGCTTGCAAGCATAGTATCTAGGAACTGAAGGACAGGTTGACATCAGCACCAGTTCTAGCATTGCTAGAGGGTTCAGAGGGATATGCAATGTACTGTAATGCCTCTGGTGTTGGTTTGGGATGTGTTATAATGCAACATGGTAAGGTTATCAAATATGCTTCAAGTAGTTGAGGTAGCATGAGAAGAACTATCCGACCCATGATTTAGAGTTGGCTGCGGTTGTGCATGCATTAAAGATCTGGAGATACAATTTGTATGGCGTTCATGTTGACATTTTCACAGATCATAAATGTCTTCAATATATCTTTAGACAGAAGGAGTTAAATCTGCGATTGTGTCAATGGCTTGAATTACTGAAAGACTACGACGTGGATATTTTATATTTTCCAGGAAAGGTAAATGTGGTATCGGATGCCCTCAGTCGAAGATCTATGGGTAGTTTGTCCTATTTATTTGTTGAGAAGTGGGAGCTAGCGTAAGAGCTTGATTAGTTAGCTAGCTTGGGAGTCAGATTGTTAGAGGCAGACAATAGTGGGTCAAAATTTAGGACACATACGTATCATCTCTAGTTGTGGAGGTAAAATCACAGCAACAAAGGATCCTAACTTAGAGCATCTCCGAGCCAAGGCCCATCATCAGCAGTCTTTAGCATTTTATATAGCAGGAGATGGAGTCCTTAGATATAGCGGTCGATTGTGTGTTCCGAATGTTGCAGGGCTTCGACATTGAATTATGGAAGAGGAACATCATTCCCGTTATTCTATTCACCCTGGTTCAACGAAGATGTACCATGATATTAAGGAGATCTATTGGTGGCACGATATGAAAAAGGACGTTGCTAAGTTTGTGGCACAGTGTCCTAACTGCCAACAGGTAAAGGTTGAGCACCAAAAGCCCGCTGGGCTAGTTCAGGAGATAGCTATACCCTTGTGGAAAAATGGAAGCAATTAATATGGATTTTATTATGGGTTACCTCGAACACATTGCAAGTTTGACTCTATTTGGGTAATTGTAGATAGACTAACAATATCAGCCCACTACTTACCAGTCAGGGCTACTTTTACGGCCGAAGACTATGCAAGGATCTATATTAGAGAGATTGTTAGGCTACACAGTGTCCAATATCTATTATCTTTGATAGAGGAGCACAATTTACCGCTTACTTCTGGAAGTCCTTCCAGGAAGGACTGGGACACAAGTTAATCTTAGTACAACCTTTCACCCTCATATAGATTGCCAGGCTAAGCGTACAATTTTTACACTCAAGGATATATTACGAGCATGCGCGCTGGACTTCAAAGGAATTTGGGATGACCACTTGCCTCTTATTGAGTTTGCATACAATCATAGTTATCATTCCAGCATCGGGATGGCACCTATGAGGCTTTGTATGAGCGAAAATGTAGATCCCCCATTAAATGGTTCGAGGTAGGTATGTCAGGGTTGATTGGACCCGACTTAGTACACCCGAAAGTGAAGCAGGTTAAGCTCATTCGGGAGAGGTTGCTAACAGCTCAAAGGCGACAGAAGTGATACTCAGATGTACGACGAAGGGACTAAGAATTTTGTGTGGATGATTGGGTATTCTTAAAAGTCTCTCCTATGAAGGGTGTTATGAGATTTGGCAAAAAAGGCAAGCTTAGTCAAATATTCATTGGGTAGGAAATTTGTTCATCCAGTTTTCCATGTAGCGATGCTACGAAAATGCGTAGGAAACCCTTCTCGGGTTCTCCCAGTTGAGGATGTTCAGATCACAAAAGAGTTGTCCTACAAGGAAACTCCAATTGCCATATTAGATCAGCAGGTTCGTAAATTGAGGACCAAAGAAGTGGCTTCGCTTAAATTATTGTGGAGAAACAAGAATAGAGAAGAGGTGACTTGGGAAGCTGAGGATGGCTTGAGGTCCAAATATCCTCACTTGTTTCATAACCCAGGGTGATGACATATCAGTTTATATTAGTGTAGTGAGGTTAGATACCTATCTGATTTTTTTATATATTGTTGCTTACAATTATTGTTGTTGTCGTTGTATATTTGCTCACACTGTTATTGCGGAGTTATAATGCTTAGCTATTTATGTCATCATGTGAGACTCCTAGGTTAGAATTTCTGTATTTCAGGTTCCTGGATAGTCACATTTAAAAAGGATACTCTACCTAAATTTTGGCAATTCCTTACTTAACCGCGTGACTCAGATTTTTCACTCGAGAACGAATGTGTATAAGGGGGAAAGGATGTAACACCCCGACTTTTCGAAACGTCTAAATTGACTCGTATCTTCGTGGAAAGACCAGGAGGGTGGGTAATAAATTAAGAATGATGTGTTATGTGATATTTTAACTGTTCAAGGGTTGTATCTCAAGTTTTGAAGTTAGGTAAGTGGCAAAAAAAAATTTGACGAAAGTTACCGTAAATTCCTTTGTAAAGATTTGTCTGAAATTTGGGTCAAATGTCTCGTATCTTTTCTCCCAATCTATAAATGGTTAGGTTGTTGTTTTACTATTTTTGATAAGTTAAGATTTAGGAGCAGGTTGGTACAGTTATCTTATCCATTATCTATTTATCGGATTATTCCAGTATATTACGACATTTGTTCATAGTCTATTGTCTTTCATACTCTGTACATTATTTCGTATTCACGCCCCATTGCCTGGGGGCGCTGCATTCATGCATGTAGGTCCCGACAGATGACCCAGTAGACCTCCTCAGCAGCAGGATTGCCTTTTATCCGATTGGCTAGCCCCTTTCCTCCGGAGCTACCAGAGTTTGGATGTTTGTTAGCTTTTGTTGTATATATTTTTATGGGTAGGCTAGGGCCCTGTCCCGCCAATGTTTACTACTCTTAGAGTCTTGCAGACTAGTGTGTGGGTGGTGTAGCTACGTTATGGCCATGTTGGCCTAGTTTGTTGGTTTGCTGATGCTTGTGAGTTGTTTGTTGTATTGTCTTGATATATACATGTTTTCAGTTTTTGTATAGTGATCATGGTGGCCTCGATGGCCCAATCAGGAGTTTTGTGCTTGTTGGCTATTTCTTTGTATGAACTCTTAGGAGTAGTTGTTTCGTTTATAAGTCTGTTGACAGGGGCCTTGCCGGCCGAGGGCTTAGTTTTCAGTCGAGATATACTTGTTTGTTTTTTTTATTGCGTGTGGCTGCCATGCGCTTGTAGCAAATGGTTTAACAAGGTCGGCTCGGGCCTGAATTTTAGCATTAGGAGCCATATGCACCCCTTGAGTTTGGGGCGTGAAATTTGTGATCTATGGGTTGTTCCCCAAGATTTTATTGTACTAGATGGTTTTTGAGACAAGTGTATTAGACTTCCGATTCGTTTTATATATGGTTGGTTATGTTTGAAATGTTTTAAATCTAATCAATTTTCTATTATTTTTACTATGAATACTAAGTGGCTTATATGAGGCATCTCGAGGTCTTGTATTCCATGTTACATCTAAAGGGTACCTCTGGGTCATGACAATCCAAGGGGACAAAAGCTGGTAGGTAGAGTATAAACATAGTCTATCGATTGGTAATGCACCAAAAAGGTACCAACTCCTTTGGACGAATACCACCAGCTAACCATATTAACAAAAATGAACCTCTCATCGAAGGCAAGTAGAAAGACAAACTTGCACCTGGATCATGTAAGGATAAACATCAATGGAAAAGACTTCAAGCATACCAGTGACATTACCTGGAGAGTTCTCCTGATCTTTATAACTAGCCAAAGCATATAGTTGGTTTGCTCGTCCGTTTGTCCCTATAATAGCTCCTCTAAGAGCAGGTCTGTCTACTAGAGCCACTAAAGAAGATTGGGCTCTATTTCCCCCATTACCCTACCTGTTCTTAGGGAACTCTCTCATAAAATGACCCGTCAGACAACAAATGAAGCAGTCATTAAAGCCATCATGACAGGCTCCTCGGTGGTTCCTATGACACTTAGCACATGTGGGGGTCCAAGTAGCCCCTTGTGCCACACTACCTTGAGATTGAGTAGGTTGAGCTCTGAAATTTTGATTTCGGTGGTCATTCTTGTTCCATGGTGTAGGTGCATTAGGTGATGATGGAACAGGTCCAGTTGATCTCTGCTAAAATGATAAACGATTTCCATTTTCAATCTTCTACTGGCTAGTTTCACGATTCGTTATTTTGGCCCTCTTGTTGCAAAACTCTTCTATGTCCTTTAACTTATCTTTATCAACCTCTTGTACATGAATCATGAGCATGGTTATGTCCATGTCCCTTATCAACATCGTTGCCTTACCATCCTTACTCGATAAATAGGATAGTCCGGACACGAACAAACTCATTCTACTCCTCATATCCACCACAATCTCCAGAGCATAGAGGGATTGCTAAGTGAACTTGAGGTTATACTCATGCACACTCATAGCATCCTGTTTTAGATTCCAGAACTCACTCACCTTAGCAACACCTTTGAGCTGATAAGAAGTCAAACCCACACATTCTGCATCAACAACACGCATGACCTCAATAACTTTATAAAGTTCTTCCACAAAGTTCTTCGGCTTCTCAATAACCTTCGACCGAATGAACTATGGGGTATTCATACTAAAAAAATCAAGGATTTTATATGTATTTGCACTATCCTGATGACCGACTCCTACTTAACCAACCTATTTTACTACAGCCTGAGTCAACATCTTAATATCATTCGTGAACTCACCATTGGTGACATGACCCTAAGGGGGTTGCACTTCTAGTTTATTGGGCATTTCTTTACCTTGAGGATTAACAGTTCTCCTAGCAGGACTTCCTCAAACAGTTCTTCGTGGAGGCATGATCTAAAAAGACATGTGTAAGTGGGAGTTAGAAGAAACGTTTTATATAGTTGAACTCTATCGCACAATCAAGAGTGAGAAGGAAGTGAAAAGTTCCAAAATGTCGTAGCTTCCTCCTCATAGATGTAACGCACCACACACCGATAATAAGGACTCTACTAGACACGATTTCATAAAAACGTTAGGACAATTAAACTATGTTCTCTGATACAATGTTTGTCACACCCCAAGCCTATACACTTGATGTTGCCGCAACTCGAGAACCATTGCTGGTCCACAAGTGAACCCTTGATCTGGCTGACTACTTAGCGAAAGATAGACGCAAGCATTTAAAGGCTTAAAACAAAAGTAAATCCTTAAAAATATAAAATGCTCAACTCATATTGTTTAAAATAATAATCAATGCAATAGTAATAATTTGCAAAACATCTCAAAGAAAAAGAAAGTACTGAGAGACTCCTCAACTCTATCTATCTATGAAGCCTCTATAGTTCGACATGGATGTCGGGACAAGACCTACGACACCCTGAACATACTGAACTGAAAGGAAAGAGGGAGTCCTCTGGAATGCAAGGAGGCTCACGAAAAGATAACTGGAGTGTAAAATGATCTCAATGAAGCGCATGTTGATGATCCTATACACTTGTATCTGCTTCATAGAAAGATGCTGGTTGAATGACATCAGTACATTGAATGTACGAGTATGTAATAAAGCTGAATATATAATTGAACTTATAAGGCGGGAAAAATACTCACCTCAACTCAACTTAATACAAAGCAATAATAAGAGAGGAAAATATTTAAAGCTTCATAAATAATAGATACAAACTCAAGGATTTATATAAAAAAATACAATGAATTACTCGTTGCTCTTATTTGGAGATTCTGTAACAGACAACCATCACAATTATCTATGTGATAATTCAACGTCTCGCCCACACTGCTAGAACTGTCATGTACCTAGCTGGGGTATAGAATAACTCGACTATGTGGATCCACAAAAGCTTTGAACGAAAGCAATAAGGAGTCATCTCAAAAGTATTATCCTTTACCCATCTTGGCTACATGGTTTATGAGGAATGTGAGTTGTCTGAACTCATCCCCATATCGGTTGTCAATACTACTCTGAATAAATATATACTCATGCTCAAAGGTGTAAAACATACTCTTTCTCAATTTGAGGTAATTGGTCAAAATATCCTCTTAAAAGAGTTAATGCACTAAATTAACTCTTAACTCATTACTCATTTAAAAATCAAAGTTTCTATTTTCTCAATGTAAAAATGATAAATTTGGAAATAAATAATTCCCATAAACTTTACTCAAAATGTCTCTTTACACTTTCCTCAACACTCCTCTTTACTTTCCCAGATATCAATTTAATATAATTGTTCGGTTAAAAATATTCTCATCAATAACTCAATGAATACTCAAATAATAGAGTTCATGCTAAAAAAAATTGACATGAACAATCAACTCAAGAATCTCAATGAATAAGACATGGAAAATCAAAATTTAGGAATAGCAACTCTGAATTCAACAACAAACTCATCTACATATTATTAAAATTAAGGATGTAACCCTATATTATTCGTTACTCGTAGAAAGTAGATGTAGGGAGTGAGGACGAACTCACTCCATTACTATGATCGCCTCACATACCTAGGAAGAACAAAGTTCTTGGCGAAATCGAGGACATTCGAAGAATGATAGAAAACCCTAACTTTTCTCCTTGTGAATCCTTTGTCTAAGTCTTTGAAGTGTTAAAGAACGTAAAATAATGTTTTAACACTGTTTAGACTCTTAATTAGGTGATAAGGGGTCATAGTTTAGGCTTAGAAGGGGTGGGAAAAGACTAAACTACCCTTCATAAAATTGACGAAAAAACCTTCTAAAGGTCCATCTATAGTTCGTGGGTTGATCTACGGACCGTAGATTACATCCTTGAAATTTATATTGAATTTTTAAGGCTTAAAAATACATGTCTAAATGATTGCACGTAGTAGTTTTTATTGCCCTTAGGATGGATCTGTAGGAATTGGGTCCCCTAATTGGATTCCCATTAATTTAACAATAATTTGAAAGAATGGGTCTTCATTCGGATCCATCGTTCACATACTTAGAAACTCTTATAGGGCAGTCTCTCGTAAAATGGTCATTACATTTTACTCCAAACTCAAAATAAGGCAAACTTGGTTGCGTTAGAAAGAGGACACAAAGATCTTCAATTTAATAGGTCATGGGCCACCTAATTATTATGTGCTAGGAGATATGATTTCTTGAAGTTTACCTAAGTAGAATTTTATGTCAAAACAAATGGAAAATCAAGCTTTCAACATAACTTTATGCTAGGTGGTTCTTTTGAGGGTAAGTCGTATCAAAATCCATTCGAACATCAAATAAATGACCTTTACACATATGAGCAATTTAAGAATTACCAGATAAATTTTTTACATGGAAATAAAGAATTGTTCAGGCCTTAGTTTAGAAATATTTTCGATGTTACACTTTTAAAATAAAATCAAAATTATTTAAAATACGATAAAAATTATTCGGCAGACTATCTTCCCATGTAACTTTATTGAGATCATTATCACTTGAAAATTATATATAATAAAATCTAATGAAATGATACACATGAAACAAATATATTATAAGTTCAAAAAGTGTGACATAAGCTTTAACCAAATGACTGGATTTTAGGTTTAATACAAGGTTATTTGCCATTTGGGTCTAGAGTTTAAATAATATTTCACTCATTGATTTAAATTTAGGATTCATCTCTACTTCTTGATACAACAAAAAATATGATGAAGATAAGTTTAAATTGTGAGATGTAAGATTCCTTACGTACCATTGATATCTTTTTGTTCGTAAGGTAGCTCCTCCTCGAAAGAATCTTTTTGCTATCCATGCTTATGTTGCTTCCATTGCATTTTTTTAATGTCTCCCAAAAATACACTTGTTTCTTTTAAAAGTTATAGGAGATAGAAGAATATATTGGGAAATACAATCAGCATGCTCAATGAACAATTCATGTAAATTGACATAAATGATGATCAATTACCTTGCAAGGGTCAACAAGGTCATTAAACCTCTTTGATATTCCTTTATATGCATGGTAGTATTCATTTTTTAGTATTTGTATTCACAATGTTATTGTCAATGAGGGTACAATTAGAATTATTCGCTATCTTCATTAAGATTATTAAACTCACCTGAAAATCACGCATCACTAAATGAATAGAATAAATAATTAATAGAATTTGTGAATCTATAGTTTTTTTTCATTTGGTTATTCATGGTTCTCAAATAAGTTTGACAACCTTAGTGAAGATAGACTGTCGAATAATTCTAATCGTACCAACATTGACAATACAATGCCAAAATATTAAGACTACCATGCATATAAAGGGATATCAAAGAGGTTTAATGCTCATGTTGACCTTTGCAACGTAATTTATCATCACTTCTGTCTATTTATATGAATTTTTCATTGAGCACGCTCATTGTATTCTACAATATATGTTTCTATCTCCAATCACTTATAAAAGAAACAAGTGGATTTCCAGGATTTATAAAATAAGACATCCAAAAAATGCAATGGAAGAAAGATTAGCACGGACCAAAAGGATTCTTTCGAGGAGGAACTACCTGACCAACAAAAAGATATCGATGGTAATTAAGGAATTTGACATCTTACAATTTAAACTTATATTCATTATCTGAATTTTCATTTTATTAAGAAGTAGAGATGAATCAAAAATATTAAATCAATGATTCCATTATAATTGAAACCCTAGACCTAAATGACACATAACATAGTTGTAACCTTAAGTACAGTAAAAAAATTTTGAAGCTTTAGTCCCACTTTTTGAACTTAGAATTTGTTTCATATGTATCATTTCATCACATTTGGTTACATAAAAATTTTAGGTGAGTCCTAGCTCAACAAAGTTACATGTGAAGATAGTCTCCCCGATAATTCAGATCGTATTTTAAATAATTTGATTGTATTTTGAAAGACAATATTGTTAATTGTGGCTTGAAACATTGGACAACAGATGCAAAAAGATGGAAATTACCACATCACGCAAGGAATGCCAAGAATAATAAAATTTTATTCCATCCATAATGTGTACAGGGTAATGTATATAAACATATGTCTATCTTCATCTGTAACATTAAGTATTTTCAAAAATTTCTAGTATTGTTTAACATTAGTTTGCTCTTTGTTTACTTTTTGTTCTTAGATATTTGACAAAATAAAAGAAATTTGTTGACTTTATTTTATTTATCTCATCAAGTTTCCTTTCATTATACAGTGTACTAACATGTTGTAACACCTCAGACTTAACAGACTTGTACTGCAAAAGAACTTGGTGAACTACGACAGTGTTCATAGATCGTGAGAGGAACCACGGTCCGTCGACCTGCTCGTGGCACACACTCACCCAGAAGTGGTGGACCACGTGACCCTTCACGGGCCGTGGACCATCCCACGAGCCATGGGAAGGCTCATGTAAGCCAGGCAGAACCAATAAGGCCCAGCCATCAGACTATAGAGCCCTTCACGGGCAGTGGTCTTGATGACAAGCCGTGGTGAGGCTCGTGAAGTCAGCCAGTAAGCTCCTAGGAAAAATGAAGGACCACGGTGGCCTTCACGGTCCGTGATCCTTTACACGATCTGTGAAGTGAACCGTAGAGTGAAAGGCCCTGAACCAGCAGACTCTGGCCAAGAACTATGACCCACTTGACAAGTCGTGGTCCCAACAGACTGTCAGTGGCGCCGTGGTCGGCCTCATCAGATTTTAAGTGAGGGACATTTTTGTCTTTTCCCCTATGCATTGGACACCTAAACTATGTCGTGTAACCCCTAAACTACATTGTTTTGGTCAGGTCAAGCCTAGTAACATAGTTAGAACTTACCCTAAGAGATTTATTCACCAAAATCATTCAAACTTAAAGCAAGAAGATGAAAAAGAGGCTCCAGTTTTACCAATAACAACTAGCAAGTTGCCTGCAAGTTTTATCCCCGAAATCAAAATATTTCTCCATGAAATTCGTCACCATATATGTGGGATTTGACTAGTGGATTCCTTTCGTCCACTAGGTCCCTAGATTTCAGGCAGATATTTGATTCCTATATCTTGCTTAAACCTTGGGTTTCTAAACCCTTAGATATTAGTTGTCATTTAGCTGTTAGAGCATTCCAATTCAGATTATCATGTTTTCGTGGAATTGTTGCTTAGTTATTTGCATGAGATTCAGAACCCTAATTGTGTAGATTCTCTTAGTTCACGAATTACACATGCTAGGTCATTTAAACATATATACATGCTTCAGTTTTCGAATGTCACATTAACAATATTAAAATTGTTACATTCTCATATTTTGCATGTTAGTATTTTGAGCTATTTATTATTTGAGTATATCAGTCATAATGTGTCGTATACATATCACTTAGGAGTAGACTTAACACCGAGTGGACTAGGATTTCAGCGTACCCTCACAGTCCCAGAAATACGTCCCCCCATAGATTTATAAGTCCCCTCTGTGGGCATCATACTTAGTGATCATGCAAGTCATGCCTTTATACCCCTACCGAGGTATACTGGGTCCTGTCGTTAGGGCATATACATCGGACTCCGCGTTTAGCTCACGTGGTTTTATGTCGGTTAGTAGTGACTCCCACAGTTAGACTCTTGTGCATTTGACTAGGTTTTCAGTTATATTTTAGTATTCAGTCTCAACATGTTATGTACTTGGTCATTGCATTAAGTTCAGTTCTTTTAGTATATATCAGTATTTCCATCATGTTCAGATTATATTATTGATTAGTTATGCTTTGTTCAGTTTATATGTTTGTTCAACTTTTATCCTATCCCGCAAGCTCAGTACTGTCAAAGTACTGACGCATACTCTGCGCTACATGTTTTCATGATGTAGGTTCAAGTCCTCAACATCCAGATCATGCGTAGATCGGTTTCTGATCGACATTCAGCAACTTCAGTGGTGATTCCTCATACTTCGAGGACAATAGACATGTTTCAGATTCCGTCTTTCATTTTAAGTTTTATGTTTTGTTAGAGTTAGTTGGCATGTCCCTGCAACTGAACTCAGTTAGAGGCTTTTCATACATAGTAGTAGATTCAGCTAGAGTTGTTAAGTGATTGTTTCAGTCATCACTAAACTCTTATTATTTATATTTACTTTCAAACAAGTGTGGTTTTTCTCCATTTTGGTATCCACTGTTTTAGCTTCCGTATGATACATGTTTTACTTAGCGATTCTCTGTATGCTTGATATATGCCAGACTAGAGGTTACCTTAGGGTCACTCGTGATCCTAGGTCTCGTGTTACGTCTAGGGAGTATCCTCGAGGGGTGACAAACTTGGTATCAGAGTATTAGGTTGAAGAGTCCTAGGGTGTCGGAAAGACGCACTAAGTAGAGTCTCTTTCATGGGTGTGCAGCACGCCACATCTTTTTCTTTTCTTATCGTATGTGAGGTGTGATTCAACTTCTCCTTTCTAATCCATCGTTATACATTTCAGATCATGCCTCCTCATAGAGCCAACACACTGAATGCTAATGGCTGCTATGCTAATGCAGTTCCTCCATTCCTGAACCATGACATTACGAATGTACAGTCCGTAATACAATCCATCTATTGACTGAGACATTAGCCAACCAGAACAATCAGTAGGCCCCAGTTCCTACAACCTCCACTAGTGGCTAAGCTGCAGCCAGGGTTCAAGACTTTTTTCATATGAATCCGCCAAAATTTCTAGGGTCGAGGGTTGGTGAGAATCCACAGAACTTTATTGATGAGGTTAAGAAGATTCTTTGAGTAATGTAAGTGACTGGTACAGAGAGTGTTGAACTAGCATCTTATCAGCTCAAGGATGTGGCTGATATTTTGTTCACTTAGGGGATGGAAGACAGGGGTGAGAATGTAGTTCCCTTTTCTGGATAGGTTTTCCTGAGATAGTAAAGGGAGGCTAAGGCCAAGGTGTTTATGAACGTGAAGAAGGGTTCAATGTCAGTCCAATAATACGGGCTGAGATTCACTCAGCTATCCTGGTATGCTCCAAATATGGTTGCTAACTGTAACGACCCTAAAAATGAACTAGTGAAACTAGAGCCTCACATGTGAGTTTGGAGTTGAGAAGTTGATGAAATGATGAGAAATGACAGTGACGTCCGGAAACTAGTCGTTCGAACTAGTGAGTTGTAAGGGTCTTGTCGTTGAAGTTTGGAGTGTTGTTTAAGGACTTATGGGGTTGATTAGCTAGTTGATTAATCACCTTTATAAGCTAGCAAGACCTTAAGCTAGGTCATGAAATCATTTAGAACCGAGACCCTCAAAACAGTCCCCTAAAAACAGTTTTTAGTTTTAAGTTAGGAGTGAGGGTCAACTTTAAATGGTCATATCTTTTAGCTCAAAATGAATTAGGTGGACC